>NW_028257234.1:0-253993 GCF_035046125.1 Drosophila serrata | reverse complement strand
CTTTATCCGGCCGCAAAATTTTTTTTTCAGAAATTTCCCATTTTTCGGAAAAAAGGAAAGGGGTTACATCATGAAAATTTGCAAAAATCGGCAAAAAATTCACATTTTAAATGGAGAATGCAGTTTCGTTAACCTGCTAAAAATTAACATACTGCCGCTTTCCGAATTGAAATTAATGCGTTTTTGGCTGAGTTATGAGATTTTAAAATTTTGATTTGTCGAAAAATGTCATATAAAAATATTGTTAATATAGGTATAAAAATGGTAATGGACCTTCAGTCAGAAGCTTAAAAATAAGTGAAGGAGCAATTTCCGACCCCATAAATCATATATATTCTTGATCAGCATCTACAGGCCTTTCTTTCTAGCTTTATCCGGCCGCAAAATTTTTTTTTCAGAAATTTCGCATTTTTCGGAAAAAAGGAAAATTTGCAAAAATCGGCAAAAAATTCACATTTTAAATGGAGAATGCAGTTTTGTTAACCTGCTAAAAATTAACATACTGTCGCTTTCCGAATTGAAATTAATGCGTTTTTGGCTGAGTTATGAGATTTTAAAATTTTGATTTGTCGAAAAATGTCATATAAAAATATTGTTAATATAGGTATAAAAATGGTAATGGACCTTCAGTCAGAAGCTTAAAAATAAGTGAAGGAGCAATTTCCGACCCCATAAATCATATATATTCTTGATCAGCATCTACAGGCCTTTCTTTCTAGCTTTATCCGGCCGCAAAATTTTTTTTTCAGAAATTTCCCATTTTTCGGAAAAAAGGAAAGGGGTTACATCATGAAGATTTGCAAAAATCGGCAAAAAATTCACATTTTAAATGGAGAATGCAGTTTTGTTAACCTGCTAAAAATTAACATACTGCCGCTTTCCGAATTGAAATTAATGCGTTTTTGGCTGAGTTATGAGATTTTAAAATTTTGATTTGTCGAAAAATTGCATATAAAAATATTGTTAATATAGGTATAAAAATGGTAATGGACCTTCAGTCAGAAGCTTAAAAATAAGTGAAGGAGCAATTTCCGACCCCATAAATCATATATATTCTTGATCAGCATCTACAGGCCTTTCTTTCTAGCTTTATCCGGCCGCAAAATTTTTTTTTCAGAAATTTCCCATTTTTCGGAAAAAAGGAAAGGGGTTACATCATGAAAATTTGCAAAAATCGGCAAAAAATTCACATTTTAAATGGAGAATGCAGTTTTGTTAACCTGCTAAAAATTAACATACTGCCGCTTTCCGAATTGAAATTAATGCGTTTTTGGCTGAGTTATGAGATTTTAAAATTTTGATTTGTCGAAAAATTTCATATAAAAATATTGTTAATATAGGTATAAAAATGGTAATGGACCTTCAGTCAGAAGCTTAAAAATAAGTGAAGGAGCAATTTCCGACCCCATAAATCATATATATTCTTGATCAGCATCTACAGGCCTTTCTTTCTAGCTTTATCCGGCCGCAAAATTTTTTTTTCAGAAATTTCCCATTTTTCGGAAAAAAGGAAAGGGGTTACATCATGAAAATTTGCAAAAATCGGCAAAAAATTCACATTTTAAATGGAGAATGCAGTTTTGTTAACCTGCTAAAAATTAACATACTGCCGCTTTCCGAATTGAAATTAATGCGTTTTTGGCTGAGTTATGAGATTTTAAAATTTTGATTTGTCGAAAAATGTCATATAAAAATATTGTTAATATAGGTATAAAAATGGTAATGGACCTTCAGTCAGAAGCTTAAAAATAAGTGAAGGAGCAATTTCCGACCCCATAAATCATATATATTCTTGATCAGCATCTACAGGCCTTTCTTTCTAGCTTTATCCGGCCGCAAAATTTTTTTTTCAGAAATTTCCCATTTTTCGGAAAAAAGGAAAGGGGTTACATCATGAAAATTTGCAAAAATCGGCAAAAAATTCACATTTTAAATGGAGAATGCAGTTTTGTTAACCTGCTAAAAATTAACATACTGCCGCTTTCCGAATTGAAATTAATGCGTTTTTGGCTGAGTTATGAGATTTTTAAATTTTGATTTGTCGAAAAATGTCATATAAAAATATTGTTAATATAGGTATAAAAATGGTAACGGACCTTCAGTCAGAAGCTTAAAAATAAGTGAAGAAGCAATTTCCGACCCCATAAATCATATATATTCTTGATCAGCTTCTACAGGCCTTTCTTTCTAGCTTTATCCGGCCGCAAAATTTTTTTTTCAGAAATTTCCCATTTTTCGGAAAAAAGGAAAGGGGTTACATCATGAAAATTTGCAAAAATCGGCAAAAAATTCACATTTTAAATGGAGAATGCAGTTTCGTTAACCTGCTAAAAATTAACATACTGCCGCTTTCCGAATTGAAATTAATGCGTTTTTGGCTGAGTTATGAGATTTTTAAATTTTGATTTGTCGAAAAATGTCATATAAAAATATTGTTAATATAGGTATAAAAATTGTAATGGACCTTCAGTCAGAAGCTTAAAAATAAGTGACGGAGTCATTTCCGACTCCATAAACCATATATATTCTTGATCAGCATCTACAGGCCTTTCTTTCTAGCTTTATCCGGCCGCAAAATTTTTTTTTCAGAAATTTCCCATTTTTCGGAAAAAAGGAAAGGGGTTACATCATGAAAACTTGCAAAAATCGGCCAAAAATTCACATTTTAAATGGAGTATGCAGTTTTGTTAACCTGCTAAAAATTAACATACTGCCGCTTTCCGAATTGAAATTAATGCGTTTTTGGCTGAGTTATGAGATTTTTAAATTTTGATTTGTCGAAAAATTTCATATAAAAATATTGTTAATATAGGTATAAAAATGGTAATGGACCTTCAGTCAGAAGCTTAAAAATAAGTGAAGGAGTCATTTCCGACCCCATAAACCATATATATTTTTGATCAGCATCTACAGGCCTTTCTTTCTAGCTTTATCCGGCCGCAAAATTTTTTTTTCAGAAATTTCCCATTTTTCGGAAAAAAGGAAAGGGGTTACATCATGAAAATTTGCAAAAATCGGCAAAAAATTCACATTTTAAATGGAGTATGCAGTTTTGTTAACCTGCTAAAAATAAACATACTGCCGCTTTCCGAATTGAAATTAATGCGTTTTTGGCTGAGTTATGAGATTTTTAAATTTTGATTTGTCGAAAAATTTCATATAAAAATATTGTTAATATAGGTATAAAAATGGTAATGGACCTTCAGTCAGAAGCTTAAAAATAAGTGAAGGAGTCATTTCCGACCCCATAAATCATATATATTCTTGATCAGCATCTACAGGTCTTTCTTTCTAGCTTTATCCGGCCGCAAAATTTTTTTTTCAGAAATTTCCCATTTTTCGGAAAAAAGGAAAGGGGTTACATCATGAAAATTTGCAAAAATCGGCAAAAAATTCACATTTTAAATGGAGTATGCAGTTTTGTTAACCTGCTAAAAATTAACATACTGCCGCTTTCCGAATTGAAATTAATGCGTTTTTGGCTGAGTTATGAGATTTTTAAATTTTGATTTGTCGAAAAATTTCATATAAAAATATTGTTAATATAGGTATAAAAATGGTAATGGACCTTCAGTCAGAAGCTTAAAAATAAGTGAAGGAGTCATTTCCGACCCCATTAACCATATATATTCTTGATCAGCATCTACAGGCCTTTCTTTCTAGATTTATCCGGCCGCAAAATTTTTTTTTCAGAAATTTCCCATTTTTCGGAAAAAAGGAAAGGGGTTACATCATGAAAATTTGCAAAAATCGGCAAAAAATTCACATTTTAAATGGAGTATGCAGTTTTGTTAACCTGCTAAAAATAAACATACTGCCGCTTTCCGAATTGAAATTAATGCGTTTTTGGCTGAGTTATGAGATTTTTAAATTTTGATTTGTCGAAAAATTTCATATAAAAATATTGTTAATATAGGTATAAAAATGGTAATGGACCTTCAGTCAGAAGCTTAAAAATAAGTGAAGGAGTCATTTCCGACCCCATAAACCATATATATTCTTGATCAGCATCTACAGACCTTTCTTTCTAGCTTTATCCGGCCGCAAAATTTTTTTTTCAGAAATTTCCCATTTTTCGGAAAAAAGGAAAGGGGTTACATCATAAAAATTTGCAAAAATCGGCCAAAAATTCACATTTTAAATGGATGCAGTTTTGTTAACCTGCTAAAAATTAACATACTGCCGCTTTCCGAATTGAAATTAATGCGTTTTTGGCTGAGTTATGAGATTTTTAAATTTTGATTTGTCGAAAAATTTCATATAAAAATATTGTTAATATAGGTATAAAAATGGTAATGGACCTTCAGTCAGAAGCTCAAAAGAAAGTGAAGGAGCCATTTCCGACCCCATAAATCATATATATTCTTGATCAGAACAACAGGGGAATCTTTTTAGGCATGTAGGAAAGAACTATTTTGATATATTATAGATATATGAGATCCCTGCCTAGATTGTATTATTTCTTCTTCAGTTCTGTTAGCCCTTCCCTTAGTCACCTTCCTTGGAATGAAACTCGTGGAGCTGGCAAATTGATTAAAAGTTTTGTGGGTGACTTGGCAGAGTCCAGGATTCCCATTGAGGGCGATCACGTAGTCTTAAGCTGACACAGGTGTGTCCCTTGGATGGATATCCCCCGATCGCAATGAAGATCTTCTTTGTCGTCGTTCCTTGGCCTTACTTCAAGGTCTTGGAGCTTCCCAGGGTGTGGCTGGTCATTCGTCATCGTGGTGATTGATCTGATACCTAGACAAAGGAGTCCCCATTGCTGGGTCGAGTAGGAGAGAGGAGTAGGAAGAGCCAGGGGTTACATGCACATGAAAAAAATATATTTGTAAGTTAACCATTTAATTTGATTATTATTTTTATTTAAAGAGGGAAGTGCCAATAATTTTGCTTGCTTAAAAATTGCATTTCATATTGATTAATCCCTTAAATTAAATAAGAAAATGGGGTGTATTGATTTTGAATTTCTAAAATCGGTTTAAATCTTGTTTTCATTTTGAATTTTTAAAATCTGCTTAAATCTTAAATTAAATTAAACAATATAATCCGAAATAGAGACAAATAAATTAAATCAATTTGTAACATATGTAAAAACATTAATGCAATATTTCTGTTATATTTATAATTTCGACACATCAAAGCTTACAATATTCTATTGATTGCTATATATATTTTTGATCCATTTAGTATATCGCTCATTTATATTCCATATAAACCCCTCACATTTTTCTCTCTGTGTGTCTCTTAATGCTACGTGCTACGTGCCCATAGATCCGCCGCCTTACCGTTAGACTTTGGAATTGGATTTGGTTATGGATTTTGGCCCACTGCGTGGTTCGGTTGGATCAGGTGGCCCCACCGGTCGGGTCGCAACCAGAGCTACCTGCTGTCCAAACCGAAGGCGGAAGGCCGCCTCACAACACGTTCGATGCGATGCGATGCGATGCGAAAAGAAAGCTGGCTTTGTTGTTGCAGTTGGAGCTCGATCAGCTGGTGGCCCCGAACCTGTGGTCTCGCGCCCATAACTCTGGCCTGGTGGCTCCACATCCGCGCAGTCGAGTTCCGCGTCTCCGAGCGTTGAGTTCAGCTCTTTAAAAGGCATCCAGCCGCAGTCAGCTTCACCCAAAGCGCGCGTTCCAAGATCATAAAATACTAAAATACTATCTCGTTTTTTTTTTGTGTTGTGCTGGCTTTCGTAATAATAATTAAAAATAGTTAATCAGGGAGTTGCCTTTTTGCATTTTTTTTTGGTTTGTGTTCCAAGTGCAAGTGGTGTGGATACCAGGATAACCAGGATACCAGGAGGATTAAACCCAGTCTTAGGTAAAGTTGCAAGTAGAATTCGTGTAAGACCGAGAGAGAGAGGGAGAGGGGGAGGGAGAGGGGGAGAGAGACAGGTGAAATGCGGTCGACAGTTGCAGAACATACAACGAGCACTTAACGGGGCCAATAATGATGATGACTGGCAGACCAGGAAAAGCCAAAAGTGAAGCCAAAGCCAAAGCCAGGCCGAGGCAATTGCACGTAAAAGTCGCCGTGAAATTGTGTCAACCAGTTTGGCTCCGACTTGGACCTCGTCTTCGACTGGGATTCCGTTGCGGTTTCTGGCTCCTAACTCTTCAGATCTCCATCTACGTAGCTCGCATTCTTCCTTCGCTAGTCATTAATTTATTTGAATTTGGCAAAACAAAAGAAACGCGTTCTCCGTTTTACTTTCTACAACGCCGCATTCTTCGCTGTCTGAAGACGCGAAGACGCGAAGCCTCGACTCTCGGGTGCCGTTGGCTTGAAAGTGGAACTGTCTGTCCGTTTGTTGCCCCAGCTGGTTGCTGTGGGTTAATGGTTAATGTTGCCTCTGCTGGCTCCAGAGATCTCTTAGCCAGCTGTGTCTGGCTAATTGCCAAAAACAAATACCAAAAAGTTTGACAAAAACTAGTAACGAAAGTCTTTAACTGATTGTATGTTATTTACAAAAACGATATTATTCGATATATAAATGTATTTTAAAATTGTCAATATATGTGCCATATTTTTATCAAACTGTTATGCTCGACATAGGTTTATTCCAACGATAAAGTATTGGAAAATCGTGACAGTTTGAGGTTGATTTAAAAAAAATATACAAAAATTCGATTTAGTATATTAAAACGTATATATTTGGATCAAAAGAAGTTAGTATTATTTTAAAACTTTTATTATATACCTAAGCATTTAAATCGCTTGCCATTTCTTTTATTATTTTCCTAAATAAAAAAGAGTAAATAGTTAAGCCCTAGGAAATCCCAGTTTCTTTTTTTTCCAACTTTAAACTGGCTAATTTTCTGGTCCATCGGTTCAGCCTTGACCGGAAATGCTGGCCCCCTTTTTCGGGCGCTTTAACCCTCTATTAACCCACGGCCCACGCGAATAGCAAACAAATCAAAAATTTCACCGTTGGCTGCATTAAAGAACTTAACCTTAATTTTGGCATGGGTCTCCTCTCCCACTGTCTCTCTCTCTCTCTCTCTCTCTCTCTCTTTGTCTCGTTAAGGTAACTTTGATTTTTTCTACCTTTGCCTCTTCTGCTTCTGCTTCTTCTGGCTTTCTGCTGGAGATTTCACCCACACACACCGAAGAAAGTGTTAAGCACACACACACACACACACACGGCAAATCTAGCTAAAAAAAAACAAAAGAAAAATCTCTGAAAGCCGAATCAAAATTATGCAAATTTTCGTTGGGTTATGCATGTGTGTTATATAAACCCACAAAAAAAAAAACTAAAGGATGTAAAAGTCTGACAAACTGCTTAGCATAATCGAGGCGCGATGGGTTTCGTAATCAAGAAAAAAGGGGAGAAAAAAGTCTAAAAAAAGTAGATATTAATGATTCGAAATCAAAAGAAATCTTTACGGAATTTTCGCAGACACAGACACTTTCGCTGCCACACCGAATAATTAACAGTTCGATTTTGGTTTCGATTTCGATATGAGCAGCAGCAGTGACCCCCTCCCCTCACTTATGATAATTTTTGATAAATAAAAAAAAAAAAAACTAAGGCCTTACCACTGCTGTGTGCCTCACTTTCTATTTTCCTATGCGTTTAATAATTAATTAATGCTAATAACTTTTCACAACCGTTATAATTTATTGACAAAATTCGAAAATGCGCTCAAAAAACAAACGGTGTGCGAGGGAGAACACAAGGCACACGTGGGGCCAGCTCTGGTCCCCCTCCCCCGCCCTCTTTCTCTCTCTCTCTCTCTCCCACTAACTCCGAACGACACTCTCCCATCTCTACACTCCAAACCTGCCGACATGCAAATGAACTGGACTCTTTGTAATGGGTTGTACGGTTACGTATTGGAATTTCCAATTGGGAATTTTGTAGCTCCCCATTTGGGATGAGAGAGAAATTATGAATGCGTGTGGAGACTCTCCATTGCAGAGGCCAGTTTCAACGGTTAAATCGGAATGTGTAGGAAAGATTAACCCTAGTGCTTACTTTCGTAAATATTATGCTTTGCACCTGAATGGATAATTAAAGGGTTAAGAAAATGGTAAATATAGTATGCAGACTGATACAAAAAATGCTAAAAATTAAGTAATTGGGTTTTAAACCTCAAGACCTTAAGATTTCCGGCTGGAGTAGCCTTTAAAGGAGACTCATGGTCTACGCTTCTGGCCATTCATACTGCTTCGAGTAACTGGCCAATCTTATCAGCCATTTATTCTTAACTCGGACGAAGACTTGGACTTGGACATGCCTCTGGCTGCCATATTTAGACGCCTGCACACTTTCTTTGCCCAAATACTAGCTGCGTCCACCAACTGGGTCACATGGCCATCCACAAAGCCGCATCCAGTCAAGCAGAAGGTCATCTTTCAATGGGGAATGGGAATGTGTATGGGAATGGGGATGGGGAAGGGGATGGGGATGGTCGGGAGGCGGTGCCCAGAAAAATGAAAGTGGAACAGGTTCTCAGAGTCGGTCGAGATTTCTGTTTATTATTATTTACCATTTACCATTTACCAAATGATGTAAGGAAATGTGCCGCATTAAAGGGGGGAAGGAGGGGGAGCGAGAGCCAGGAGATAATGGTAGAAATAAGACAGTTATGGACATGGGCTTATTACACACACACTCACAACACACACACACACTATCTATAGTCATTGAGGCAGGCTGAGGAGGAATCCATTTGAGAGAATGTTATGAATGAATGAATGAATGAGGGTTACTTTCACAGCGGATACTTGGCCACAGAATCCATCAGTTGAGCATGGTCCTATAATCTATATATAATATTAATTGAGCATAATATAATATTATTATTTTAGCTCTAATATATTTGGAATGCTAAAAGTTCACTTAAATTATTTTACATTGTCTTAAATATCGTAAAAATGAAATATACAAAAATATCGCTCTTTGTCGTTGAATATCAATTAATATTTCAACAGAATTTTTATTTGATTTATTTGTCCCTTTTAATTAAATATATTGTTTCAAAATATGACGGGGAATATAGTTTAAATTTTAATTTTAATTATTTTAATAAATTAAAATTTATATATTGAATTTTGCTTAAAATTTTAACACAATATTGATATTATTTTCGTATTTGTACTATATTACGAATAAAAAAAATAATAAATGATATAATATATAATAAGTTATCAATTTAATTACAACTGCATAACCCGCTTTCTCACAGTGTAGACCTTTCGACAATCCAACAACAAATATGATTCTGATTAGCCAAGTAACGGTACTTAGCACAACGAATAGGCAAAGCATAGAGAGAATGCGCTAAATCGTTCTTGTACTTAGCTTTGAGAGCACCTGAGAGAGCTTTGGAATGAGCAGCACCTGCTCCATATATATGTATATATATACGCATATTTATCGGTCTTTAAATAGTTCTGCTCTGGGTTTCTCCTGTGCGCTGTTGAGCTCCAGTTAAGAGCCGCTAATTGATTCGGACATCTCTTGGGTCGCGGCACAGTGAGTCAATAGCTGAAAATTTCACTTTGCCAGCGGTGACGGTGACTCCCAGTGCTCCCCCTCCCCCGTCTCCTCCTCGTCTTTCCCCTCCTCCATCTCCATGCCCCCGGGGGCCCCGTTAGAGTTGGCAACAAGCTCCAACATGTTGGCTCTGCTCGGCGGAGAAGTGAATGAATTTCAAACGGCAAGCCGAGGCATTTTTCGTGGCTATTCTAATGAGGCTAACCCAATTCGTCAATTAAATAACTTTGCGGCCGAGAGACAGAGGAGATTTCACTCTCGTTTTTGGTAGTCTCTTTTTGGGCTGCTTTTCGCTTTCGTTATTATTATTATTATTTCTTTCTTTTACTTATTTTTTTTTTCTTTTGTCCGGGTAGCCATTGATTTTTGGAGCTTTAATTTGTTTACTTTGCATTTCGGAGGCAGTTGAAGATGCGCAGAGAGTGAAAGAAATTATGTCAATATTTATTTATATCCATTTCTTTTGCGAAAAGCAAAAGGCGTGACAACAACAAAAAAGTGACAAAAAAGCGAAGCGGAGAAAGAATGCGGTGAAACTTAATCGCTGGCCACTTGAAAGCGACGATTCGAACGAAGCTTGTTGACTTTACCGAATACCTTTGGGTATTTAATGGCATTGGGCTCTACTTTGATTTCCATTTCTCTGAGGGATTCACCGAATTTTCTCATTCATTTTTCCCTGGAATTGTTGGGTTATTCCGGGAAAATGTCCCAAAGCTGCAGCAGCTTCTGAGCCTCTCTCTCTTGTTTTTATTTCTCTCAAAGTGTGACTTTTCGAAATTAACTCTTTTGAAATTCCTTCACAGTTTGCATAATGACTAGCTATCGGAAGAACCTAATGCTAGTGCTGCTCCTGGTGGCCAGCACTGCCATTGTCCAGCTGGAGGCCAAGACCGTCTTCCGCCGGACGGATAAGATATCGGAGAACTTCAAGCAACTGGATTTGCCGCCCGAGGAAATCGATCCGAATGTGGCGCCGCCAGAGTCCGAGCCACCCAAGGTGGACGATGTGGTGGATGCCGCTGTGCCGGTGATCGATGAGAGTGCCAATGAGATAACCAGCGCTGATGTGGAGTCCACCAATGCGGTGCAGGAAGTGGCCACTGCTGCTGCTGCTCCTGCTCCTGCTCCTGCTCCCGCTGCTGCTGTGGAAACTCCTGTGGCTGAGGCTGCTCCAGAGGCAGCTGTCGCCGCCATCACCAAGCCACCAAAGGTGCCCAGCACCACGGCCAAGCCGCAGAATCCCATCAGCAGGTACTGCAAGTGCTCGGAGTCGCAGTGCGACTGCTGCCGCAAGTTCGGATTGCCGCTGCTGACCAGCCAGGGTTGCGCCAGGATCGCCTATCTGGGCAACGACGAGATGAACGTGTCCCTGAAGTACGGCGACATCACCCTGGCCTCGCGCCGCATCTCCAGCAAGCGGGCACGCCCCATTTGCGTGGGTCTGCCCGGCGGCTACTCCGAGTTCTGTGGCCGCGTCTATGGCCTGTCCCGCTCCAAGGAGTCCAAGGACTTCAAGGCCTGCCTGGCCTTCGAGCTGCGCTCCGACGAGGAGGTGGAGGCCTCGCTCCGGGTCTCCTGCTTCAAGTTCGGTCCGGAGGGTCTGCGAGTGGCCGAGGCGGAGCCGTTGCCCACGAAGCCAGCGAGCGACGATGATGACGATGATGACGATGATATCTTTGGCTTTGCCGGTGAGTCTTCCAAATACAAGTAAAATATTTCATTTAATTTAAGTTAAATAAATCTTAAGTGGAAATGTAAAGTTAAATCAGTACGAATTTTCACGCAAAAGTGAAGCTTGGGGTGCATACATGGCGTATACGTAATATTCATCTTATATTACGTATCCGCCTAGTGGAACCTAGCTTTATTTTTTTTAACCCTTTTTGAGTATTATAATTTCTCGAAAAATTTGTACATAAAAAAATAGATAAATATCAGTAAAGAAATGGTATTCTAATTTAAGTCAGAAGCTTGTAACGCAGTGAAGGAGTCATTTCCGACCCTATATATCATATATATTCTTGATCAGCATGAACAGGGGAATCGTTCTGGACATGTAGAAAAAAATCTTAATTTGTGTCAATTTTTTCGAAATTTTATAAGGGGTTACATCGTTAAAATTGTGAAAAATTGATAAAAATTTGAATTTTTTACATTTTAAATTGAGTATGCAGATTTATTATCCTTAAAATAATCAACATAGGACAGCTTTCCGAATTAAATTTAATGCATTTTTGGCAGAGTTATGATATTTTTAAATTTGGATATGTCTAAAAAATTGCCATATAAAAAAATAGGTAAATATCGGTTGAAAAATGGTATTCTAATTTTAGTCAGAAGCTAATAAAGCAGTGAAGGAGTCATTTCTGACCCTATAAATCATATATATTCTTGATCAGCATCACCGGGGGAGTATTTCTAGGCGTGAAGCAAAGAATCGAAATTTTTGTTAATTTTTTGAGAATTTTATAAGGCTTAAAATTGTTAAAAATAGATAAAAAATCGAATTTTTTAACATTTTAAACGGAGTATACCGTTTTATACATTATACAAAAACTAACATAGGACAGCTTTCCGAATTAAATTTAATGCATTTTTGACAGAGCTATGATATTTTTAAAACTTATATTTACTCTTAAAATTAGCAAATAAAAATATATATTATTAAATATTAAATATTTACCTTGAATGCAAAAATTTTTGGTTTTCTTGCTTGCAAATGAAATCCAAAAAGTCAATGATTGCCAAACGTCATATATGTATATTTCGATTTCCATATAGTAAACAATGATTTATATTAATTATAAACATCGTAAAATATAGATAACAAGTTCTTTAAGCACTTCTTTTGTTTTTGCTAATAAATTGTTTTAATAAATCAAATTTATTGCACTGATACAATATAAAAATTGTAAATATTGACCAATATCCCTTTAAAGTATATTTATTATCTAAAAATATTGAATTAATGTTATTTAATTTATTTGTTTTTTCACCTTTTAAATTGATCAGATAACTCAAATGGAATATCAATCACATATACATTTATACATATCCATAATATAATTTAGTTTTTAAAATTATTATTTACACTTTTAAAGCATATTAATATATTTCTTTTCTATTCCGATTCCATAGCTGGTGGCGACGATGACGAGGACGAGGATGATGACTATGACAGCGAAACCGACAACGACGCCGATGCCGATACCGATGATGATGATGACACCGAGGACTATGCTGATGACGACGAGGCCGAGGCGCCCGAGGACGCTGACTACGGTGGCTTCAGTCTGGCCGGACTCCTGGACGAGCTGGATGATGACGAGGACGAGAAGCCGGCCAAGAAGCCAGCGGCTGCGGCTGCTGCTGCTGCTGCAGCTGCTACTGCTGCAGGTGCCGGCGATCAGACCAGGGAGCATGTGAGCACCGATGGCCAGGCGGAGACACAGCTGGTGCAGAGCAAGGACGAGGCGGGTGCTCCGGCTGCCACTGTTCCCGCCAAGGATGATGCCGCCGCCTCTGCCTCTGCAGCAGCTGCAGATGAGGCCGCACTTCCGGCTGCCGTCGAGGGTGAGGTGACACCGGCCCCTGCCACCGCTGACCTTGACTCCACCACGCCCAAGGCCAAGAAATCGAAGAAGGCGAAAAAGAACAAGAAGAAGAAGGCCGCCGCCGAGGCGACCGAGGAGACCGGCTTCGCCTACGAATTGTTGAACGGCATCCTGGATTTTTTCAATTGAGCGGCCAGCGCGAGTTTGCCAATATGTTGGGCAACAGTGTAAATACCTTGTACCGCCGCAGCTGGCCGGGATTTGGAGTTAGACTTAGTAGCTAGTGCCTAGGGTATCCCCTGAATCTGAAATTCACTTATTTATTTGCTATTTATTCGATCCGTCATCAGTTAAATGTTAGTTTTTATTTATTTCTTAAACTTCTTAACGAATAACAAATAAAAAAATGTGAAAAAATGTAAACACGGGTGCTGCTTTACCTCTTTTTACAGAATTTAACGAAATTACCTTCCAATTAATTATGACATTTTTCTATAATTATTTTTGTATCGCCAAGATGTGCTGAAACATGCACGTTCTACGTATTTTAATTTTATATATGTACATACATATGCTAGCCTGACTAAAAACCACGCTTGTAACGACAATTCCACAAACGGTTTCACGAAATTCACTCTAAAAATGCTTTAGATTTGACTTTCTGTACCAGGCGAACATAAAATTCAGCAAGCAGCTGAGCGCCTGAATTAAAAGTCCCAAAGTAACGGTTCTTAAAAGATGAGAACCTAAAGAACCTCTCTGATTGGTCTAATCAGATGTAAACAAAGGGCGGCCATTAATATTTAGGTTCTAAAGTAACGGATCTTTATAGAGAGTAATGCAAAGAGCTTCTCTGATTGGTCTAATCAGATGTAAACAAAGGGCGGCCATAATTGATTTGTTCTAAAGTAACGGATCTTCAAATCGAGAGGTACGCAAAGGGCTTCTCTGATTGGTCTAATCAGATGTAAACAAAGGGCTGCCATTACTGTTCTGGAAAAGATCCGTTATGAGCAGCGCTTGTTCTTGTGCTGCAGGGTTGCTGCCAGCAGTTTCTGTTTGCCTGGTATATCAGAAGCGTTAGATTTGTAAAATTAGTCTGTTTGAAGCCCATATTTCCAAGTTTTGCAAGGGGTAACAGACATCTTGAAAATTATACATAAAATTCATAAAATTTGAACAGTCTTAAATATAAAATATTTTTATCATAGAATCTTTAAAAAACCAATACAGAAAAGCTTTTCAAATTGAAATGCATCTTTGGCTTAGTTATGATCGACATAAATTTATTAATTTTATATTACGAATTATTTATTTTAATTTTAGTCAGAAACTTGAAACGTGAAGGAGTCGTTTCCGACCATATTTATCATATACAGCATGAATAGATAAATCGTTCTAGCTATGTCTGGGGAAAATAAATATTTTACCGATATTTTATAAATTTTATAAGGGGTTGTATAGTAAAAATTGTCCAAAGTTGATAACATTTTTAATTTCCTAACATTTTCAAGATTAATGTGCAGATTTGTTAACCCAATAAAAACTAGCACAGAAAAGCTATCCGAATTGAAATAAATGCATATTTGGCCGAGTTATGACATTTAAAAAATTAATTTTTACAAAAAGTTAACATATAAAAATAAATATTTAATTTAGGTACCAAGAAATATTTTAAATTTTATTATAGGTACACGAAGTCCGAAAAGCCAATGATTAATATTAAACATTTAAAAAAATTAAATCCGCCATTATATTAAAACTAACTTTAAGAAATAACAAATCCAACAACAAAAAACAAATCCAACAACAAAAATCAAATCCAAATTAGCGATTTCGCAACGTAAATTTCTTAAAAACTTGGTCTGTTCTACCAGGCGAACAGAAATGCAAGCAAGCAGCTGATCGGCTGCTTAAAAATCCTAAAGTAACGGTTATTAAAAGAGAGGAACGTGAAGAACTTCTCTGATTGGTCTAATCAGATGTAAACAGAGGGCGGCCATCATTGATTTAAGTTCTAAAGTAACGGATCCTGACAGAGAGGAACGTAAACAAAGGCTCTGATTGGTCAATCCAAACGTAAACAAAGGGCGGCCATTAATGATCTAGTCCTAAAGTAACGGATCTTTACAGAGAGGAACGTAAACAACGCCTCTGATTGGTCTAATCAGATGTAAACAAAGGGCTGCCATTACTGTTCTGGAAAAGATCCGTTATGAACAGCGCTTGTTCTTGTGCTGCAGGGTTGCTGCCAGTAGTTTCTGTTTGCCTGGTATATCAGAAGCGTTAGATTTGTTAAATTAGTCTGTTTGAAGCCCACATTTCAGAGTTTTGCAAAGGGTAACAGACATCTTGAAAATTATACATAAAATTCATTAAATTTAAACAGTCTTAAATATAAAATATTTTTATCATAAAATCTTTAAAAAACCAATACAGAAAAGCTTTTCAAATTGAGATGCATCTTTGTCTTAGTTATGATCGACATATATATTTAATTGTATATTACGAATTAATTATTTTAATAAAAAAAAATTATTTTTACAAAAAGTTAACATATAAAAATAAATATTTAATTTAGGTAGCATAGAAATATTTTTAATTTTATTATAGGTACACGAAGTCCGAAAAGCCAATGATTGAAATTAATCATTTAAAAAAATTAAATCCGCCATTATATTAAAACTAACTCTAAGAAATAACAAATCCAACAACAAAAAACAAATCCAACAACAAAAATCAAATCCAAATTAGCGATTTCGCAACGTAAATTTCTTAAAAACTTGGTCTGTTCTACCAGGCGAACAGAAATGCAAGCAAGCAGCTGATCGACTGCTTAAAAATCCTAAAGTAACGGTTATTAAAAGAGAGAAACGTGAAGAACTTCTCTGATTGGTCTAATCAGATGTAAACAGAGGGCGGCCATCATTGATTTAAGATCTAAAGTAACGGATCCTTACAGAGAGGAACGTAAACAAAGTCACTGATTGGTCAATCCAAAGGTAAACAAAGGGCGGCCATTAATGTACTGAAAAGGTGAAAAGATCCGTTATAAGCACTGATTAATTCAAGATCTTGTTGGGCTGTGGCCGTTGCTGTTGGCCTGGTATCAGAAGACTGAAACGATGTGGAAAATAAGCAAATATCGTACACATTGGCAGCCGCTCGTGAATGTTGCTGGATTTGTTGTTAATTGTGAAAAATGTTGAATTGAAATAAAATGCAGACCACATTTTCATTATGATTTTAGGTCATTAGTTCGAAAAACACTTACCTTAGCCAAACAAAGACGTATATATTTCAATGTAATAAGCTTTTTCTTGTTGTTTTTTTATTAGGTTTAAAAATCATCTACTCCAGTAATTAAGATTTTTGGGTTTCTGTATAGAGTCTGAGGTTTTGTTTACCGGTTTATAGATAGAAATTCAATGGGGAAATGACATCTATTAAAGTTTGCTTGAAACTGGAAGGAAGTTTCAATGGAGCACAACACTTGCTGATGGCTGGGCCTCTTGGTTGGTGTTGCTGCCCGCTCCACGTTGAATAATCCGCTTTACCGCAGTCTCATCTCTGGCCTCCCTGGCATCTGTGGCATTTTGATTAGTCCATTTATGGGCTCACTCTGGCTTCTTCCCCCAGTGCGTCCCAGACTTTTTGGGGCCTTCCAAGGCCTCCTCTGAGCACACACATTTTTCGAGTTGATTAAGTGCCGGCCTCACCATTTGTCAAACTCAGCGCAGGAGCAACTTTTAATTAGAAACTATGCGCATCGTGGCAGGGCGTGATGGATTCCAGATTCGGCAGGATCTATGGCATCCCCTTAATTAGCTGGCAAAGCCACCGAATCCCAGACCCCCAACTTCCCAAGAAATAAACTGCAAGTCATATTTATATATGTATTTTGTTATTTAATTGTACACATAGAATAAAATATGTAAGTTGTATGGTTTGGTGGAAACGCTGAAGTCCGATTCAATTTGATTGAATGGCTTGGTTTCGCAAAACGAAATAATAAATTAAATAAAATATATACGAATTTCCAAAGCGCATCAGAGGTGCCCTTTAATCTCTTCCTAATCCACAACACTTTTATTTAGTTTCACCACAAACATTGCTATTTATTTTGAATGCAATTGGTTTTTTGGGTTTTCGGAAGATCTACATGGTGAGAAATCAGGTGTTCTTTTTGTTTTAAAATTGCACAGGTGATTATATTTGTGTGCTGGGCACCCCTGTTCTTTGCGTTTGGTTCAAAATTGGGAGCTCTCCCGTGGAACCTTTATCCTTTTTTGCTCACTAAAACTCACTAAACTTAGTTGCTTTGCATGGAAAACTGTAAAAATTGAATTGAAATCATTGGGAATGGAGCAAATTGTCGTTCTATATATCAATATAAATATATATGTATATATGTATGTATAGTTATCAATTACAAATAGATTTCATTCAAAACACACACAAATACATCATCAAAGGGTTAACGTACATAAAAAAAATGTATTCATAAGTATAGGTGTATATATTCTTGTATATTCGTGTATATAGAATCCAACTACATATATTTTTTTGATTTGTAAACAATTTTGTTAGTCAAAAAGTGGATTTTCCTTCAATATTTTTGTATAGTTTTTTGCATTTCTTTTTCTTTTTTTAAATTTTTTTCTTACATTTTCTTGTTTGGAGAGAAAGAGCTTTGAGGGGAGGAAACCTATAAGGGGAAACATTTTCCTTACTAAATCCATAACTAAATCCACATCCGTTCCGTCTATCACACACTTGATATATGATATAGAACAAGTCCGCCTAGCTGGCTATCAAAAATTCCACTCAAAGATCTTGTCCGAAATTCGTATAAAGTTTTCTAAATTAACTTTAGGTATTCCCCACATTTTCATCTTTTTGTGTTTTTTTTTTGTAGAAGAGAGACATGTGTGTGTGTATATATATCTCAATATATAATATGGGTTATATAATCATATATGTGTATATATTTCGATATATGTATATCTCTTGGTCTTATGGCCTATATATTCTGATTAGTAACTCTTAAAGCCTAGTCAATCGGTGTTTGTGTGTGGGGAAATGAAGAAATATCGCGGATCAAGGGCTCAGCAGGGGTGCTCATCGTCGAAATGAGGATCGTCCTGTTTTAAGGATGCCCTGGTTTTAGATTGCAAATATAGCATGGACTATCAGTCTCTGGTTTCGAAGTAGAAGTGGCTCTAAATTCGGTTATTTGTTTTGGAAATTATAACGAACGGTCAGATCATGGTATTCATATATTTCCTAGAGACATATTTGCATATTTTTATATATGTATGAGCCCCTGCTTCGAGTCTGTATAGTATGTTTAGGGATAATCCCGAAGGTAGGTAGTGTGTGCCAATGTGTCTTGCCTTTGTCTAACTCGTGTTCCTACATCAGGTTACTTCCATTTCGTTGTTCCGTTCACTTTGTTCGTTCATTATCGTTTCCTGATCAGGATCAGGGCTTTCACATCCCATATAATACGTTACGTTTCTCAAACTGGAACAACATACAATAATTCTCTTTCCTTTGTCCAGCACTTTGGCATATTCTGTTCTGTTCTGTTCTGTTCGGTTCGGTTTGGTGAAGGTACGATTAGTGTCTACAGTTACGGTCTTAAAAACAAATGCAAATTAATATATAAATGTATATAATGAGCTCTATTTTAGGGGGCTCAAATCGAAATTAATGGCAATATAATCACAAGTATAATAAAAAATAAAAATAAATACAAAAACATGAAAGAAAACTATCTTCGGGATTCCGAAGTCTTTATACCCCTGCAGTTTGAAATTAAATAAAAGGATCGTAATGGAAAAATTGTAGAACTCATTAGTTTTAATTAGAATAATAAATCTGCACGGCACCAAACGGACTTTATTAAACTTGGAAATATGGGCTTTAAACAGGCTAATTTAACAAATCTAACGCTTCTGATATACCAGGCAAACAGAAACCACATATTTAAAAAAAAAATCCAAAATAGAACTTCATTTTTGGGTATAGAGTAATTTTAAATGAAAAGAAAACCACTGATAAGACTGTTCTAAACGTTTCCTGGATGGCTCTTAAGGTTTCCGGCAGAGGTATAATTATTTAAGTATATTAAATAATTAACGAAATAAATATGAAATGAAAACAAGAAAGGAAGCCATCTTTGGGATATAATAATAATAAAATAATATATATTAAGGAAATAATGCAAAAGATTGGAAAATACCAGCCTAATGTTGAAATATTGACCGTAGCTGTATATTTGTTGTTGGTGGTGACTGTATGTGTTTTCATTACTTGTTTCTTTTTTTTGCCATTTTCAATTTGTTTAATTTTTTTTGTATTTTTTGTTGACTTTCTGCAGAGCAGAGCTCTTTGTTAAGCACACACACATAAAGTGGAAACTTTGGCTTACTTTGTTCGTTTTTAGCCCATTTTGTTGCCACTATTGTTTATAATTTTATTGGCCTTCTGTCTTCTGCCTTCGCCTATCTTTGCTAGGAATTGAGTACCTTAAAAAAAAGAAGCACTACCTAATGACTTTAAAACAAAAATATTTAAAAATTAAATAATCAAGGAAATAATAATAATAAATCATAAATAAGAATATTTCTCAAAATTGTAAAGTAAATAATTGTTAATTAGAAAAGCTGAAGAGGATGTAATAATTAAACTGATTAAATTTACATATAATTAATTTAATAAAATTATTTAGTTTAATTTATAAATATAATTTAAATGTCTTAATCAAAAAATACCTCTTTTATCTATTACATTTCCTATTTATTCTGAAGTAAGTAAAATGTTCCTCATTCTACTTGACACCTTTCATTTAGGGTATTGTGTGTGTGTGCTATTTGTTTTTTAAACAAATCATTTTTAAATACACAACATATACACATCGATAATAAAACACTTGTGTTTTGTAAAATCTTGATTGTGGTTATTAATGACGCCATCAAGAAATATCCTCCTGGGCGCATTTGCGTATAGCATTTGTTTGTAACACAATAAATATTTGCTTAGCAAAAGCAAAAAGAGAAGCGATTACAAAGGTGCAATTTTCTTTCACATTCGTATAATTTCTAGAAAATATATGCGATAATATATAATATTAAAATATTATATATGGTTTTTTTGCTTTGTGTCTTTTAATTTCTTTTTTTTACAAAAAATATTGCCAAAGGCCAATTTTAAAATGAACATGCGAGTATCAAAACTCTCAAGAAGGTGCATCTAAGTTGCATTTGGTCACACCGCATGCTGCTATGTTGCTTTTGGTCACACTTACATAAAATGATTATAGAAAAGGTGATTAAAATATTCGAAAATATTTGAACATTTTAACTGGACGATTTTTCGAATTTTGTGTAAAAGAAAATGTTGCACCTTTCTAGATCGCCTGCTCCTTGGTCAAAAAGCTGCTTTTGTTTTTATTTTTAAATCAATGCCTTTTGCTGTATGTTGAAATTTAAGCTCAGAATGTTTTGCTTGGTAATTTGCTCATTTTTATAAATTTTTGCTTTCAAAATAAAGTACCATATTTCGCTGTTCATTCTTGTTGCATGTCCTGGTATTTATCTATTTCCTTTTTAGCTTTAACATACATCCGTTTGAGCCCTGAGGCCTTAAATTTTGTTGTCTCTTTGCTTGCTGCTTAGTTAATTTAATTTGTTAATTTGCAAACATGCCTTAAAATCGTTTATGTGTGTGTTACGATATACCTTTTTTGTACCTCAGGTATTTTATTTTTATTCCGATTGGTTGCTACTTAAAAAGTCTGCTGATCAATATTCATTGGACTGAAAATTATTGTCGGCATTTGCAGCTTTAGTAAAATCTTTCGAACCCTTTAACATTCTCGCCGGAAGCTCCACTCGGAGCTCGAAGAACTGCCTCAAGATGGTGCTCTAAAAAATATTTCTGACTAAAATTGGTGACGACTCCCTGTAGTTTCTTGTGGATCCCTCTCGCTGTGCTCTCCCCACGCTCTTTTGCATCCATCCCTGTTCACCCTTACATCCGCTAGACTTACCCTGATTCTATGCTACTCTCTCCTCCTTGATTCCCGTCTATGTACAGTCAGTCTATGGCTCGCCCATTGCCGTGATCCTCTCCAGCTTAGATCACAAAGAGATCGCTGCAGCTGGAGGAGTTGCGACGCCTCAGATTGATGGACTTCTTGAAGCGCAGCACCGACGAGATGAAGACCTTGGTGCGGGCGGTTAGCTTCTTGACCACCTTCCGGTTGCAGGAGCTCCGAGGTGCTCCCGGGTCTGTGCCCCCGGCAGCCTCCTCGTCATCCTCGCTGGCATTCCTGCCATCCCTGTCTCTGTTCCTGTGCCGTAGCCGTTCCTCCTCATCGGGGATCTGGGAGTCGTCGAGGGCGCGGAGTTCATGGCGACGCTGCAGCTCGGCCATGGCGGCGGCTGCCGTGGACGTGAAGGTGGCACCGTCGAAGGAGCGCCTCTTGCCAAAGGGTTGGCGTCGTGGCGTTCGGTGGCGATGGAACTCCTCGTTGGCGGTCAGCAACTCGAACTTGCTGAGCTGCTGTTGATGGTGATGTGTGGACTCCAGGATGTCGCCATCCTCAATCTCACTTTCGCCCATCTTGAGGATGCTCTCCAAGTTCAAGGGCTTGCGATTGGGATTCTCTATGCGGGTCTTCCTACCACCAACTCCTCCTCCCTCTGCCTGCTGCTCCTCCTGTCATATACTCTCCATCTCCATCTCCTTCTCCTCATCCTCCTCCGCGTCTTGCTCCTCCTCGTCGCCTTGGTAGATACTCATCTGGCGGACCATGCGACGGGCATGCAGATGCATACCGCTATGCTTCTGGATGGCGCTCTGGAGATTCAGCAGCTCGTACAGCTCCTTCTCCGTCAGGCGGCGCAGGCGCTGAGGATTGAGCTTCACCTGGGCCACAATGCCCACTAGGAGCTCGTCCACATTGTGATGCAGACCGGAGGATGTCTCGATGAACTTGCAAGCTATCTGGGTGGCCACATAGCGACCCACTGAAAAGGGGGAGAAGAAATCAAAAAGACCTGGATTAAGTCTCTTTCAATTTGATTTTATAGTAAACTAAATTACATTATATATATCTTTAGTACTTACTGTACTGATTCACCACCCGATGCCGCTCCAGATCCGTCTTGTTCCCCACCAGAATGGCTCCCCGGGAGAGAAGCATCTCGTTCTCCTTGAGGTACTGCAGCACGCGCTCCGCTTCCTTGAAGGTTTTGCGATCCACCACAGAGTAGACAACCACAAACAGATCGATGTTGTAGGTGGCACAGAAGGCCTCCGTCTGGGATAGAATGAGGAGAAGGCAATGAAACTTCGATGGCCATATGGCGCTGCTAAGTAGGCTACACAAAAAAGCTGCTAGGATGCTGAAATCATGGCCTTATACCCTACATCCTACACACCCCAACCCCAAAACCCCCAAACCAGGACGCTTGGCTGAGCGCAGCTGCCACAAGTCCTCGCCGGCGACCTTGGCCGGTTGACTTAAGGACTTAAAGCTCTGCTAAGGAAATTATAACGCTCTGTAAGAGCCAACCCCTATGGGTATTATACAAAAGATGTACTTAATGAATTAAACAGAACATATAATAAACGTGATTCAAGCTGATTTGGAATCCCTTTAGTCTGTCCCATATTCATAAGTATATTTCAAACCCATTCGCCTTACTTTGTTTCTCTTTTAAAGCCTGGGGCAGCAAAAGGACAAAAGTGTTAATGACATTTGCCTTGGCCTCTGAATGGCCCTTAAACCCGCCACATCTGGAGCTCAGTTGGAGCTCAGTTTGGCTGGTGGAAATGGAGCACAGACTGACGACTACGACTAGGACATTAGCCACTACACTGCACTACATGCTATGGGTTTCTGGGTTCTACCTACTCACCGACATCTCGCTCGCTGGATGGTCAATAATTTCCAAATCCGTCTCAATGTTATCAAGCAGCACCGACACCTTCTTCTGTCCATAGTCATCATCTAAAACAAAACAAAAAAATGTACAACATAAAAAAAATCAAATGGTTTTTCTATACATTTTCTGTCTGTATATTTTCTGTATTGCCTTTTATAATTTATAGAATTATTCAAGGCCTTTTGCGTTTAATAAAATTAAGAGAAGGTTATATGTATTTACACAAATCAAAGCTCTCTCTGTTTCTGGCCAAGTGTATAAGAAGTTCTTTCCTTCTTCTTACTTTATTAAGAGTTGGAAAGATTATAGAAGTAATTAAGAGTCATAAAGCAAACCCATATTCTTCTATACCTAATATCCCCTTCAGTTTTTAGTACGACTTTAAAGTATACTAAAAAAAGCCACCATATAAACCAATTTAAACACGATTCCTTCCCATTCTTCCCCCCCTTCGTTACCAGCAAGTACTACTTGCCACAGAATGTAGTCCCAAAGTGCAGTAGTTACCACTTGCAGTCTTGGTTTAAAAAAAAAATCGATCAAATTGCAGCAGCGAGGGAGGGAGGGGCGTGTCGGCCATAAAACCGTAATCAGAGTGATTTTATTTGGCCAGCAAGTTAACGTCATTGTCATTGACTCGTTTTTTAAACGAAGCGAGTCATAAAATGTGTACAAGGAGCAGGGAGGGAACCTGGTGGCAGCTCGTAAAGCCTGTTCCAGGACACGTCAGGACACTGATCAAAACAAGTAAATAACTAAGTATATATTTATGTATTAAGCTAGAAAGAGTACAGCTTAATTGCTAGCCTATAAAAAAAATTTCAAGTGTTTTTATTCTTTAAAAAAGAAATAAAATAATCTCAAGGACCAATCCTTTGATTTCTTTCAGTGAATGCCAGCTTTGTCAGCAGTTTTACATGAGCCAAAAAAAAAAAAAAAATTGAAAAAGGGTAACAGAGTTTAAGCGAGAAGCTACAAGAAAGCAAGGATAATGGGGCAGGACCCGCACCAGGACAGACAATGACTGCAGTTTGTGTCCAACTTCAACTCTGTTTGCATACAGTTTGTGTCAAATATTTGGAGGATAGTTTTACCAGAGAAATTTTCCTTTTCAGCCAGTTCCACTTTCATTTTGCATGTTGCAAGTACATAACATATATATATATTTTTTTTTAGAAAATTCAATAGGGAAAATGTAAAACAACATAAAGCGTGTCCTGCGAGTCCTTTCACGGACTTAGCCGATTAGTCATAATGGTGGCGGCAAAACCAAAAGCCAGTCATTGCAATGCAATTATATAAATTCCTGCGCAAACAAAGAACTGAAAGGACCACAGGACTCTGTGGCCAAACCCAGCGAAAGCCAACAACGTTTAATTTATAAATGTTTTGGCCAAGAGATTTGTGGCTTATTAGTGGTTATGGTTACCAAAAGGTCACTGCGTATGTAGATGGTATGGAATTTAAGCTTGAATTAATCGCTTCCACACCTTGCGCTCGTCAATGTCAATTATAATTAATTGATTATAATTGAGATTAATTTAATTTAAGGAATTTTAAGGTATTAAATAAAGAGTAAATATATTTTCTTAAGCATTGTTATCCCAATTTACAGCTAAGTAACGCATGCGGGTACAGTTGTGCTTCAAAAGTACAGTTGCGTTTACAAGACAGGACACGATATAGGTACAGTTGCGCTTAAAAATAACCCAAGACTCTAGCCCTATTTTGATTTTCTTGATTTTAATTAAAAAACTGAACCAGTTTTGCCACTAAATTACTTACAACATAAAACATGAGCCGTACAGTTGTGCCGAAACTAAAATAGACTTTCTTCAGTCTTAATAAAAACAAGGAAAATAGGGGAAAAACAAAATCCCCAGCTAAATTTAGTTGAATCGGAGGTGGAATGTAATAAATCCAACATCTGCTCTGGGGGAGTGGCCAAGTCAGTGCTTAGCCCTCGCCCAGATTTGGTCATGCAACGCCACGCCGGCTGCCATTAGGGAAAAGATGCCAGGCACCCACACGCAGCCATACACTGAACAAAAAAAGCGCTACTTCTTAGAGAATTTAATTATATTTTAAATTTTCTTAGGGATTTTTTTCCTTAAACTGTTTAGCAATACAATAATATGAACTTGTACTAGGTAAGAGTCCTTTCTAAAGGTTCAAAAAGAACAATATCCTACCTAATATTATATCGAAAACATTAAAAACTTTGATGTATCGTTATTGATCTTTAAATATTGATTTCTTTTAAATAATATTATACAATTTGAAGGAAAGCTAACTATGGGAAACCGAACACTGTATACTCTTACCATTGGCAATTGAGTCAAAACACTTGACACTTGATTGTTTATAACTCTGCCAAAAATGCATTAAATTTAATTCGAAAAGCTGTCCTATGTTAGTTTTTTTAAGGGTAATAAATCTGCATACGTCACTCAAAATGTTAAAAAATTCAAATTTTTATCAATTGTTGACAATTTTAACGATGTAACCCCTTACATTTTCGAAAAAATTGACGAAAATGTAGTTTCTTTCCAACATGCCTAGAAAGATTAGCCTGCTGATCAAGAATATATACGATTTATAGGGTCGGAAATAACTCCTTTACTACTTTTCAAGCTTCTGACTACAATTATAATACCCTGGAAAGGGTATAAAAATAAAACTAGGATCCACTAGGCGGATACGTAATATGAAGTGAATATTACGCATACGCCATGTTTGCCCTCTAAGCTACACTTTTCCGTGAAAATGTGTACTTTTTGCACTTTGCATTTCCATTTCGTAATTTGATTGTTTGTTTACAGTGTAATCGCTTGCGTGTCCTGGAAAAGGGCATTATAAAAGCACAGAAAATGGCAACTAGAGAAAGGAAAAAAGGGCCACACGCACACAGAGCAGGGGACATCCTGCATCCTGCAGGCATAGAATTGCAGGCACAGGCACATTCCATTCTCTTTTCCTTTTGCCATTTACACTAAAACGCGTAAACAAAAAGCGAGTGGGAGGGGGGGGGGACCAAAAGAAAGGCCAACGCACACGAGCCTGGCCACACTGGCAATTGTATGTGGCGGTCATAAAGTTGGCTCCTACTCCTGCGTCCTGCTCCTGCCTCCTGATGCTGCTGTGCTAATTAAAACTTGGAATTTTATTATCTCGACAACAGAGAGCTGCAAATTTCTGCGTGATCCCAATGGGAGGCTGAGCCCCGAAGCTCAAAGGCTGCGTAACCCCAGCAAAGGCCAGGAGAAGGGCGTCCCAGGAACAGGAGCAGGGACAGGAACGGGGATACATACATCACTCTGGCCAAAGGCCTTCACTCGAATCCCAAAAACTATGCCACGCGCAACAGTTTGCTGCGGTTGCAGTAGCAGTAGCAGCAGCAGCAGTAGCAGCAGCAGCAGCAGCAGAAGTAAATATCACTCATACGCCAAGGGTGACCGAATAGTATATGCATATGCTTGTGCAAAAATAATTCAACTATTTTAATTAAGGGTAGAGCAGGTCAAAAGAGAACTATGGAGAACTATGAACAACTCAAGATAATAATTGGATTTCAAAATATATAATTAATTATATTTGAAATAAAAGACAAGCCAAGGCACGTGTGCAATATTATCAAGGCTTTAACAAATATTTAGATTTGTGCAATATTTAGTTTAGAAAATATATGCATATTGTTCCAGAAGCTAGTTAGTTAGTCAGTTAGAAAAAGATTAAATATTTATTTTCAAAAGTTTTAATATAGATGCATCGTTGTTTTATTACCATTTCTTGTTTTTGTTTAATTATTTGTCAAAAGAATAGTTTCACTGTGTAAGCTTTACAAAATATGACTGGAAAAATGTTAATATCAATTTGTTTTTTATCTAAAAAGGATTTTTTAAATATTAGAAAGAAAATATGTATTTTTATATTGTTATATTATAAACAATCTATTAATTTAAGTTAAACAAATTCAAAATGGAATTGCAAAGTTGCAAAAGTACGAATTATCATGCAAAAGTGAACCTTGGAGGGCAAACATGGCGTATACGTAATATTCACTTCATATTAAGTATCCGCCAAGTGGAACCTAGCTTCAATTTTTTAACCTTTCTTGAGTATTATAATTTCAGTCAGAAACTTGTAAATAAGTGACATTTCCAACCCTATAAATCATATATATTCTTGTTCAGCATAAACAGAGGAATCTTTCTAGGCATGTAGCAAGGAATCTCAATTTTTGGCAATTTTTTTAAAATTAAATAAGGGGTTACATCAATAAAATTGTCGAAAAATTGATAAAAATATGCATTTGCTGACCTAATAAAAACAAACATAGTTCAGCTTTCCGAATTAAATTTAATGCATTTTTGGCTTAGTTATAATATTTGAAAAACTTAGAAAAGCCAATAATTGCCAAATGTGATATATGTCTTTCTACTAGCAATTAAAATCAATGTCAGGTTTCTTTCCTATTCGATATATGCATATTTTATCAGTACCACAACAATATTTTGATATTTCCCTGCTTTAGCCTGCTGCTAATATGAAATATTAAGTTTCGGCAATTTTTCATCACAATTAGATTACCCGTCAAAAGCCTCAGGAAGATGTCTCAGCTGTAATTAGCTCAGTGGCTGAGCTCAAAAGGTAATTTGATAAAGTCCAAGAGTCCGTCCAAGAATCGGATGCATCCTTTTGCATCCTTGACCCACAATTAAGGCGACACGTGTCTCACAAAAATAAAAGGAAATATCAAGAAGAGCGGGAAAGCAGCCCAGGAGGTGGCAAGGAATTTTCAAGAATAAGATTCCATCTTATTAATTTAATAATTATATATATATACATTCACTTTAAGGTAATCTCAATTACATGCCGCAGCTTTAACTTTAGTTTTTAGTTGCATTGAAAACAATTTTAATGGAAATTTTCAAGACTCCAGCTACCATCCATTTCCCCAAAAAGAAATACTCCGAAAGGAGCAGAGAGCTCTCCTCCCCCAATCTCTTCCTGATATGGTCGCAAAAGTTAATAAAATTAGCGCTGAAGCTTTTCATATTTTATGACTTTGTGCCATAATTAAAATGCAAATGTGTTTGATTAAAAGCCGCATAGTGAAGGAAACGTGGAAACGAGGAGGCGAAGGAAGAGGCAATGCCTTGGCCTGGGATTTGGTTTTCAATTACTCTGCCATTACTGGATTTAAACTACAAGTCATCTAGGTTTAAGGCCAAGTCGAAGCTACAGGAACTTGAATTTTAAATAATTTAATTATATATATATATCTATATATAGAGAAACGAAATCAGAGGCAAATATCAAATAGTTTTGCTAAACAGAGCAGGGGGACTTAGATGCTCA
This sequence comes from Drosophila serrata, assembly GCF_035046125.1. Taxonomy (NCBI): domain Eukaryota; kingdom Metazoa; phylum Arthropoda; class Insecta; order Diptera; family Drosophilidae; genus Drosophila; species Drosophila serrata. The sequence goes on along the minus strand of NW_028257234.1, from coordinate 225,605 downwards.
GAGCTCAGACTTTAAGACCCTGAGAGTATTTTGGGATGAATTTGGGGGAATGAATGAATGAATGAATGAATGAATGATTTTCCACTTACCGAGACTCAGGTCGTAGGCGCATATGTAATCGGATGTGGTGAACTGGTATGTCAGGGTGGTCTTGCCCACGCCGGAGGCACCGAGCATGGCAATCTTAAAGGCGGGCACATTGGGATCCCCATCCGGTGGTCTGTCCCCCAGGACCATGGGATCCCCACCGTCCACGACTTCTCCAGAGGCTCGCGAAGCGTTGCTATGGAGGGGTGAGAGGGGAGGGGAAAGAAAAATACACGAAAATCAATTAGGGGTTTACATGTGGAAACAAAAATAACAAATAATCAGTGCTGACAGTACATTCGGTTTTTCATCATTATTAATGCTTAGTTTTTTCTTTAAATTATTTAATGAAATGGAAGTGGAAAGCATCTATTATTAGCTTAATGGGGTTATGACACTGCATTATAAAAAATAATAAAATATATAATATTATATATATAGTATAATGTATTCATTATTAATTATATATGTACAAGATACTATTGAAAATATAATTAGAAAAAAGTGAACGTAAAGTGTGACTGCTTTCTATTTAATGTAAATATGAAATGTCATAACAATTATAAGATGTAAGATGCTACGTTTTCTTCTATAAAATTATTAGAAAGAGCTGATTTTCTCTATAAAGAAAATATAAATTCAAAAAAAGGAAATGTAAAATATAAAAAATATGAATAAATGAAAAGAAAAACGAAAATTTGAAGCTAAAAGAAATCTATTTCCTTTCTCAAAATTATCCTGTTTAATCTAACTTGTTGTTACTTGTTTTTTTGGAAATATTTCGAATGTTGTCAGCACTGTTAATAATAACAATAATCAGACAAGCGGCGGCTGTGGCGATGGCGGCTTTTCTTTGACAATGAGACGGAAAATGCCTTGGCATTGTTGCCACACACTCATCTTCATCAGCATCTCTCCGCGTCCATCTTCCATCTTCCACCTTCTATCTTCGTGGCATGGCATGGCCCTTTTATCAGCCGGTTGTTAATGGCAGCGGAAATTGTTTGGCGTGGAAATTGTATGAAATTAGTGCCGACTATATAGACGACGTGCGAATGCCGCACGTCTCGGTGGCATTGTTGTCGCCATGCGAACTGCCACTGTCTCCGTGGGGATTTATTGTCATTTTATAAACAATTTATTGCCAGCCAGGCAGGCAGGCAGCCAGCCAGCCACTCGTGCTCATTGAGTCACTGAACCACTCCTGAACTCACCTATTGTGACGATCCAGGCCGCTGGTAGATGTGCCCGTCGATGTCACGGATTTGATCGAACGTGACCTGCGGCTCCTGTGACAAAAGAAAAAACAAGATAAATATATATATATAGGAGAAATATATATAGGGAAATACACATTGAAATTATCATTTACAATTCACATTTAATGTACTCAAAGTATGACAATAATACATTCAATATTTCTATCTCATTTCTTATTATAACCTTGCAGGGTATTATTATTAAAATCAGAAGTTTGATAATCAGTGAAAGAGTCATCTGCGACCATATAAAGTATATATATTCTTGATCAGCATCATCAGTTATCTCAATCAAACTTGCAGTAAGTATCAATGAACATTCAGTATCTATAACCAGTAATTAACTAAGAGCAGTGGGTAACTCTGCACAGTAAGTAACTATGATCAGCAATTAACTATGATCAGTAAGTATCTATGACAAGTAAGTATGAATGTATGATTAGTAATTAACTTTGGACACTTGTAAATAATGACTTGCAACTTTTGTAACACAACACATATCTGATACTTGGCCAGCAGCAGTCACTTCGTTCCGGGGATGTTAGAACCAGTTGGGAATCATATGCACAGATGTGCGAGATTTGTTTTGGGGCAAATTTAAGAGCAAGCTATTCGAATGAAACTATGCAATTGATCTTTTATATAATCTTACTAGTATATAAGTCGGAGCATGCCGAATCGGTGGACTATATATAGCTTACATAGGAACAATCAGACGATTTATAGAAATATGATCAGCTATTAACTATGATCACTAATTAACTATAAGCAGTGAGTAACTCTGAGCATTAAGTAACTCTAAACAGTAAGTATCTATGATCAGTAAGTAAGTATGATCAGTAAATAACTATGATCAGTGAGAATGTATGTTCAGTAAGTATGTATGATAATTTACTAACTTTGAACACTTGTAAACAATGACTTGCAACTTTTGAAACAACACATTCCTGAGACGTGGCCGGCAGCAGTCATTTCGTTCCGGGGATGTTAGAACCAGTTGAGAATCATATGGTCAAGAGATTTGTTTTGGAACAAATTAAAGAGGAAGCTATTTAAATTAAACTATGGAGCTATTCTTTTATATAATTTTAATAGTATATAAATCCGAGCATGGCGAATCGGTGGACTATATATATAGATATATACAGCTGACATAGGAACAATCGGACGATTTATAGAACTATGATCTGTAATTAACTATGACCAGTAATTAAGTATGAGCAGTAAGTAACTCTGAGCAATAAGTATCTATGAGCAGCAAGTATCTAAGACCAGTAAGTAAATATAATCAGTAAGTATCAATAATCAGTAAGTACCTTTGATCAGTAATTAACTAAGAGCAGTAAGTAACAATGATCAATAAGTATCTATGCCTAATAAGATGGATGATCAGTTACTAATTTTAAACACTAATAAACAATGACTTGCAACTTTTGTAACACAACACATTCCTGAGACGTGGCCGGCAGCAGTCACTTCGTTCCGGGGATGTTAGAACCAGTTGGGAATCATATGCACAGATGTGCGAGATTTGTTTTGGGGCAAATTTAAGAGCAAGCTATTCGAATGAAACTATGCAATTGATCTTCTATATAATTTTACTAGTATATAAGTCGGAGCATGCCGAATCGGTGGACTATATATATCTAACATAGGAACAATCAGACGATTTATAGAAATATGATCAGCTATTAACTATGATCACTATTTAACTATAAGCAGTGAGTAACTCTGAGCATTAAGTAACTCTAAACAGTAAGTATCTATGATCAGTAAGTAAGTATGATCAGTAAATAACTATGATCAGTAAGTATGTATGTTCAGTAAGTATGTATGTTCAGTAAGTATGTATGATCAGTTACTAACTTTTGACACTTGTAAACAATGACTTGCAACTTTTGTAACAACACATTCCTGAACCGTGGCCGGCAGCAGTCACTTCGTTCCGGGGATGTTAGAACCAGTTGAGAATCATATGGTCAAGATATTTGTTTTGGAACAAATTAAAGAGGAAGCTATTTAAATTAAACTATGGAGCTATTCTTTTATATAATTTGAATAGTATATAAATCCGACCATGGCAATCGGTGGACTATATATATACATACATATATACAGCTGACATAGGAACAATCGGACGATTTATAGAACTATGATCTGTAATTAACTATGACCAGTAATTAAGTATGAGCAGTAAGTAACTCTGAACACTAAGTATCTATGAGCAGCAAGTATCTAAGATCAGTAAGTAAATATAAGTAATCAGTAAGTATCAATAATCAGTAAGTACCTTTGATCAGTAATTAACTAAGAGCAGTAAGTAACAATGATCAATAATGATCTATGCCCAATAAGTATGGATGATCAGTTACTACCTTTGAACACTAATAAACAATGACTTGCAACTTTTGTAACACAACACATATCTGATACTTGGCCGGCAGCAGGCACTTCGTTTCGGGGATGTTAGAACCAGTTGGGAATCATAAGTACAGATGTGCGAGATTTGTTTTGGAACAAATGTAATGCTATTTTAATAAAACTATGGAGTTATTCTTCTATATAATTTTACATGTGTTTAAGTCGGTGCATGGCGAATCGGTGGACTATATATATACATATATATATAGCTGCCATAGGAACAATCGGACGATTTATAGAACTATGATCTGTTATTAACTATGACCAGTAATTAAGTATGAGCAGTGAGTAACTCTGAATAGTAAGTAAGGTATGACCACTAATTAACTATGTTCAGTAAGTATCTATAATAAGTAAGTACCTATGACGAGTAAGTATGTATAAACAGTTACTAATTTTGACCACTAATAAACAATGACTTGCAACTTTTGTAACACAACACATTTCTGAGACGAGGCCGACAGCAGTCACTTCGTTCCGGGGATGTTAGAACTAGTTGAGAATCATATGTAAACGAGATTTGTTTTGGAACAATTATATAATAATTTTATAATTTTTCTACTATATAAGTCGGAGCATGGCGAATCGGTGGACTATATATATATATAATTTATATAGCTGCCATAGGAACGATCGGATAATTTTTAAACATAACTATATATATCTGCAATTTAAACTTCAGTGTGTCGAAGTTAGCTTCTTTTCTTGTTTTTATGACAAATAAAAACTTAAAAAACTCATAATTAGGTCAAAAATGGATTAATTTCGATTCAGAAAGCTGTTCTGTTCTAGTTTTTAATAGGTTAATAAATCTGCATACTCAAATTACATTTTAAAGCTGTTCCAATTTTCGTCGATTTTTCAGAATATTAATGATGTAAAAAACGGCTTAAAAAATATTGAAAAAAAAATTCAAAAATTTTTTTCTCTCCTTTATGTCTAGAAAGATTCGTCTGTTTATGCTGATCAAGAATATATATGATTTATGGGGTCGGAATTGACTCCTTCACTTTGTTTCGAGCTTCGGACTAAAATTAGAATTCCGTTTTTAGTCGATATTTCGATATTTTTATATGTCAATTTTTTCAACAAATCGATGTTTAAAAAACTCACTACTAACCCAAAATTGCATTAATTTAAATTCGGAAAGCTGTTCTGTTCTAGTTTTAAATAGGTTAATAAATCTGCATACTCAAATTATATTTTTAGGCTATTTCAATTTTCGTCGATTTTTCAGAATGTTAATCATGTAAAAAACGGCTCAAAAATTATTGAAAAAATATTTCAAAAATTTGTTTCTCTGCTTTATGCCTAGAAATATTCGTCTGTTGATGCTGATCAAGAATATATATGGAATATAGGGTCGGAAATCACTTCTTCACTTCGCTTCGAGCTTCTGACTAAAATTAAAATAGCGTTTTTAAGTCGAATTTCGATAATTTTATATGACAATTTTTTCAAGAAATCAGTGTTTAAAAAACTCACTACTAAGCCAAAATTGCATTAATTTCAATTCGGAAAGCTGTTCTGTTCTAGTTCTGAATAGGTTAATAAATCTGCATACTCAAATTATATTTTTAGGCTATTTCAATTTTCGTCGATTTTTCAGAATGTTAATCATATAAAAGCGGCTTAAAAATTATTGAAAAAAATTTTCCAAAAATTGTTTTCTCTTCTTTATGCCTAAAAAGATTCGTCTGTTGATGCTGATCAAGAATATATATGATTTATGGGGTCGGAAATGACTCCTTCACTTCTTTTCGAGCTTCTGACTAACATTAAAATAGCGTTTTTAAGTCGAATTTTGATAATTTTATATGACAATTTTTTCAAGAAATCAGTGTTTAAAATACTCACTACTAAGCCAAAATTGAATTAATTTCAATTCGGAAAGCTGTTCTGTTCTAGCTAGGACTATATACATTCATATATACAGAAATATATAATATATAATTGCCATAGGAACGATCGTAAAATTTTAAGAAAAATAATTATAACTGTTCCAGTTTTCTGTAAATTTTCATCAAATTTCATATTATTCTACAATTTTGTGTACAATTTTATAAAAATCGGACTACTATATCATTAAGCTGTTACACAAACGAGCGTTTAAAATAGAGGATAATGCAAAACGGTGAAAAATATATAAATAATTTATATTGTATCGTATTTCGTAGTGATCGAATTTCAATCTGCAAGGGTATACAAACTTCGGCTTGCCGAAGTTAGCTTCCTTTCTTGCTTTTAAATAATTATTTTTAAGTAATATTTTTTTAATGGTATCCCAATTGTTTTCTTCTTCTTCCTAATTGAAATATATAAAACTCACCTTAGGGAGTCACCCAAATTACAAACTCCGTGAGAGGTTATACTGAAGCTACGTAGACGATAGTAGCCCATGTCTGGATCACCGGTATGGATGGCAGACCGGCGCATATCCGCCAATCGGGGCTGTAAATAAATATAAATATATGAATATAGGTAAACAAAAACTATATAGTATTTATAAAAAATGTATTATTAGTTAAAGAAATTTCCCCAAACCAAAGCTTAAAGTATTATATGATTGGTTTCGATAGCAGAAATGTTAACGTACATTTTTTGTAGCCTATTAGATTTTTTTTAAATTAATGATATCTTAAAGTTGAATTTAGCTTCGTGGATATATAATTTGTCTAATAATAATAATGAGAAATAATAAATTCTTTTGAAACAAATCAATTTTAAAAATTCTTTTAAGTTATGCCTAGGTCTTGATTAAAATAATATAGCTCCTGAAGTAATTTTGTAATTTATATTAACATTTAAATTTAGAATAGTTTCGTTTTAATTAATCTATTCTTCTATTCATTTTTACATAAACTATAAACTATGTATTTGATGTAAAATTGTTTAGAAGAGATTACGTATACGTAATGCGCTTGTTTTAAGAAATATTGCGTATATGCAATGGTGACTGAACACAAGGACGTCTAGCAAACCAAAGTTGGTTTATTTTAATAAAAAATGTGTGTGAATAAAACCACCTCGATGTGAAGAAATTCCGACTTAACTTAGCTTCGATATTTACGCACAAATCGTATTTGTGATTGTGAGAGTGGCATAAAAAAAAGGCAATCAGGCTGCAACCGCACATGGAATGTGTGTGCACTTGTACCTTCAATTAGGCAGTGCCATAAGGTGTGTGCATAAAGGCTTTATATGCAGGACTCTTATTTCCTGTCGCCAAGAGGCCGAACGAACTACAGTTCCTGCCAATTCCACACACACATACACCCACAGAGATATTTGCGGTTGCACAAAAGTTTTCCATTCTTATTCTCTTTCTTTTTTTTGTTTCTACTTTACTTTTTTCGGGGCTGCCTTCAGGGTCTGTGTCTGCGGGTTTTCTGTTTTATTCTCTCTCCTTCTTTGGGTGTGGATAAGGCAGTGTGACTGCAGTCGACAAGTTGCCACCACTCACTTGACACTATTTCGCATTTAATGCCTGCACATTCCCCATGAAGCGTAGCAGTCCCTGTGCCGAGTTCAGTTCTGGCCCGGAGCCATCGACTACGTGCTTGCCATTGATTCGCATTGAAGGTTTCTCGCTCACTTTAATTGCACACAGCAAAAAAGAATTTGTTATGTTTTAAAATATATTCTTAAAATTTAAAATAATGCGTTGCAAATTAGAAAAAGTTAACAAATTAAGTAAATATAGTCTATTTTTCAAATGGTTTCTATTAAAAAAATATATATATGACTAAAGTGTGACCATTGCGTATACGTAATACAATTGATGTGAACTATATTACGTATACGCAATTTATAAGTATTTCGTAGTATTTAGTATTAAATTTACGTATACGCAACTTTTTAGTATTTCGTAGTATTTAGTATTAAATTTTAGTATCAAATTTTAATATTCAATTTTAGTATTAAATTTTGGTTTTAAATTTTAGTATTAAATTTAGCCTTTACTTCAAATTATTTTTAAGATTATCGTTTTGTTTAGAAACATTTAAAGCTGTTTCAACTTATTTCCCAAAAAGTTCTCTCTATCTTCTATCTTTTCTCGAAAATGTATTCAAAATATATATTACTACCGCAAATTAAAAAAATAATTGAAATTAATTACTATTTAGTATTAATATAATATATATTTAAATTTCAATTATTCTTCTCAGTGCTCCACAGGTTACTGCTGCTTTTTTTTTTGTATATTTTTTCCAATGAAATCAATCGAAACTGAAAAGTTTGCGCATGAAAATGATGGAAACTTTGTAGTCCATCGACCACAGCCCGCAACTATTTTGAGTAGAGGTCATTGCACCCGACTGTTCCACTTTTCCCGCCGCCCAGTTCCCAGTTGTCCCAAAGGTGTGCGGTGGCGAGGTGGAGTCGAGGGAGCCAAATGTGGCAAAGGAGCAAGTGCAGCAGCTGAGCCTTGCAGGTGACAGACTCGAGCAATTTCACAAATTAATTACATTAGCCACGGCAACTTGGGCTACAAATAGGACTAGGACTAGGACTAGGACTAGGACTAGGACTAGGACTAGGACTAGGACTAGGACTAGGACTAGGACTGAGACTAGGACTAGGACTGCCTTCAAAAGAAGCGTATATAGTTTCGAAATTTTAGAGAAAAAGCTATGTGCCCTTCATTAAATAAAGGAAATGCGGTGCTCCTTATAACAAAATAAATAATTCTGGAAACATTAAAGTTATCTAAATATAAAAGCGAGTTATCTAGTGCGCTCCAGGAATTCAGTAATATATTAAAAAAAAAAAACAGACACGCTTCTCCTATGCAATGTGCCAAAAAAAAACAAAAATATTAAAAGAAAACTAAAAAGGCATTGCAAGGCACACAAGGTGGCCGCACAAGTGGGATTTTTGTGGTAGGCTAACCAGGGAAATGGAGACGAGCAGAAGGGGAATACCCTTACCCCATACCCGACCAGGACATCACAGAACAGGATTAGCTGGCGCCACAGCAAAGGCTTAAGCAGGCAATGACCCGGCCAAAGGAGCAGGAGCAGGACCGAGCCAGGACCAGGCCATGCATCAAATGCTCAGTCATGCTGAATGCTGCAAACTTGGCCAAAAACACTTATGTTACACCCAGACCCAGACATCCCCAGATACATGTGTAATCTTTTGCCTCTAGTTCTTCCTTGCTTTCCTTTTTGGCACATCCTGCCAACTAGTTTTTGGGAATATTTCACCACACAAGTGGAGTGGTGAGTGCTAATGGGTGTCCTTAAATGGCCTTTGTTCCTTCCCCAACTGGACCAAGTTTCAATTACTTGTGTCGGTTGTCCCATGTCGATGATAATTCCCCAAAGTCCTGCTCCTTGAACTGGCTTAACTGACTCCATTCCCGGGGGAAGATATGGGAATGATGACTAACTGAATTTTTGGCCAAAAATAAATAGTTGCAATGACTGGACCCGTTTTTTTGTTTTTCCAACAATGTTCCCGACGTGCCTGGAATCCCATTTCCTGTCTGTTTATCTGTCATTTGTCATGACTTTCTTATCAGCTTAAGTGGATGCTTATGCATATGGCTTAACATAATATATCATGTTAGTATTTACTTTTTAACTCTTCAAGGATTCTAAATGAATTTATCTAAATTTATACTCAGACTTATGGTTTTTGCAAGTTAATTAGTGAGGCAATTATTATTTGTATTACTTAAGTTTGAAATTTATATGATGGATATATATTGAAAGGAAAGATGATATGATATTGCATTGAAATTTAATATATAGAAGAATATATTAGCACTGTATTAATATATATATATTGATAGTATTAAGAAATACTTGAAGAATTATATTTAAAAGATTTGATTTATAGCAATTTTGGACTATAGATTTCTAGTTAGGAAGCGATATGTTTAGCAACTCACCCTTCGGCTCTCTGCTGGCATGCTGGATGTCCTAAGGCGTTGTCGTTCCAGCAGAGATCGTCCTAGCTGTGATGTTGTTGTTGAAACTACATTGGCTGCGGCCATACTGGCCATATTGGAGTTGGAGGCACTGCCTCCTCCGAAGGACTCGCCAACGCCCACACCGCGCTCCCGCTGCTGCTGCTGCTGCTGTTGCAGCTGCTGCTGTTGTTGCAATTGCTGCTGCAGTTGCGTTTGTGTGGATCTGGTGGTGGTACATTGTCCCGGTATTACCACTTCTGGGGACAGCGAGTCACTGGAGGTGGCATCCGGCCCACTAGTCACCTCGGCGACAGCAGCTAAGGTGCTGCTTGAGCCACCCAGAAATCCCAGTCCAACGCCAACGCTGAGATTGTGGGCTGAACCGCCCGGCAGGCCTCCACTCCCGTTTCCCAAATTACCAATTAAGCCGCCTCCTCCTCGGTCACCAGCAGCTGCAGCACCTGCGGAACCTCCTCCACCTGGCATCATGTCCGCGGCATCCAGTCCTATGGGACCGTATTGCGGCGACACGGCACCGGAAATGGCTTGCTGGAAAGTAAGGACACCAGCAAGGGACATGCGATCCCTGGAAATAAATGGTAAATCATGAAAATATATATATCTACTATTAGCTACATAAAAGTGCAGTGGTTAGTATTCTCCATTTTGTATATTGTAGCACAAAATCCAACAAAACTCTACAAACAAATTGCATTTCATCTCATAATTGGTGCACTTAGCCACCGCTGATTGAATAGGTTACATGCTCTCCAGCTAGCTTTTAGTGCAATTAACTCTCGCTGCCTGTTCCTGGCTAAAACCAAAATTCAGGATTTAGTTAGCCGCCGTACAGTAGGTGGGAAAAGGTCACATTGCTAATTTGTGCCAAAGGTTAAAGGCTAAAAGGCTTTCCAGTGAACACATGTTGCAACACTTAAAACATATGAACTTTCTGGCTTTGGTTAAATTTTATATTTATTATTTAATTAATAATCTCACCTGGCGCTACTGCTGTGCGAAATGCGTTGAAAATCCTCAGGATCTAAAGGGACTCCACCGATGCTATTTCGAGTTCCATAATTGTACTCCGAATGCAACAGGTTTCCGGCTATCGAAGAGGCTCGTCGTCTATTCAAAATCGGTGACTTTTGGGCCCTAAGACTCTGCTGAGAATATAAGAGGAAAAATGGGAAAAATATATATTATATTGGCTTGTAATGTATTAGGAAAAGCTTACATTTTATTACTATTATTTATTTTATTCTTAATTATTTCCTATAATTACTTACTCGACTACCAGTTGGATTTTGGGCTGCATTGAGGAAATCATTGTAGGTGCTAAGAAGCGGCACTGTATTTGGATTTGAATCTGTGCTATAATCCCATTCCTCAGGCGGAAATTGCTGCTGCTGATGGTGATGATGTTGCTGCTGCTGCTGATGTTGCTGATGCTGCTGCTGCTGATGCTGCTGCTCCAGGAACTGCTGCTCTTCCACATCATAGCCTTGCTGATGAGCCTCGAACTGCACCTGCTGTTGCTGGTGAGTATCGAACTGCACTTGTTGTGGCTCAAACTGCACATGCTGTGAATCGAACTGAACCTGTTCAAGGAGCAGAAAAGTTAACCCAAAAAAGGATTAGAGATCTAAAACTCGATGCTTTATATACTTTAAATATTTATAAATTACTTTTCCTATGAATATCTTTACCTGTGGCTGCTGCGACTCAAACTGCACTTGCTGCAGTTGCTGCAACGACTGTTCCAGGGCCTGACTGTAGGCGTTGTAGGCCGCTGCTGCTGCTGCCGAGGTGCTGGGTCCCTGGCCATAAGACGTGGCAGTGGCCGGAATGGCGGTCAGGTTGCCTCGACTACCGAAGCCACTTTGCTGCTGGACACGCTGCAAGGCAGCCTCGCGGGTGTGGTATGCCCCAAGGCCACTGTGCGTGGGTGGAGTGGGCAGGATGCGATGTTGCTTCGGATGAACCGGTATCTGTTGCTGTTGCTGTTGCAGATGCTGTTGCAGGTGTTGCTGCTGCTGCTGCTGCTGCTGATGTTGCTGCTGTTGCTGGTGTTGCTTCTGTGGCTGCTTGAGGATCGGCTTGAGCACATTGTAGGCCAATTGATGGGGAGCTGGCGATGGCACTGGTCCCTGGTTGCTGCTGCTCAGACTGAGGCTATCGCTCTCATCGCAACTGGCATCTGAGGACCCGGCCCACGGACAACAGCCAGGATAAGGTTGAATTTAAATGGGGAAACAAAATTAATATTGCAAAACATCTCGGCACAAAGCCCAAAATAATACAAACTATATTCATTTTATAAGAGTTTTCCTTACTAACTTACTTTACCTATGAGTTTAAATAATAAAACGCCCATAGCTATCAAAGTTAAAGTGTAAGCAAACAGCTTTGTTGGGAATTATTAAATATTAAAAACATAAAAAAGTCATTTGGTGTAAATTAGTGCCTGCATAAATAATGAAATCGCTTGAAAGTATGATTTAATTAAGGTCTCTCTCATTTGCAATGTCAATATGAATATTTTTTCCCTCATGCATTCCATGTGTTTTACAATAATCTAATAAAAAGCTTTACACAAAAAAATTAAACAAAGGACAAAGTTGTGGAAAGCAAATAAATGCATTTCCATGGAAGTGAACAGTCGTCAAAGGAAAAACCACAAAAGTCATATAAATAGTTGACTTGTTTGGAGACTTATTAAAAATTTTGATTTAATTAAAGGCATTAAACTTGGTTAATGAAAAATAAAAATATTCAGAAGCTGGCACTTCCACATATTTATGCTGTATAAATAATTAAAGCAAATTTATAATTGTAGAGATCTCTTAAATCGTTGATACGGTTTGCTATATGGGAATAATATCATTAAATGTTTTCTTTGTTTAATTATTTCCTTGTATTATAATTTTAGTCGGAAGCTCTAAACTATGTGAAGGAGTCATTTCCGACCCTATAAATCATATATATTCTTGATCAGCATCAACAGGAGAATCGATCTAGCTATGTCCGTGGAAAATTAAATTTTTTTTTAAATTTAGGAAATTTTATAAGGGGTTATATATATCGTTAAAATTGTCAAAATTGATACAAATTTGAATTTTTTAACATTTTAAGTAGAGTATGCAGATTTGTTAACCTAATAAAAACTAACACGGGTAAGCTGTCCGAATTGAAATTAATGCTTTTTTGGCCAAGTTATGCGTTTTTTAGTCAAAGCCTTTGTATAAAATATTGTTATATAAAAATATTAATAAATATCATTGACTTTGCCCATAAATCTTTAAAACAAGCTAAATATTTAATGGAATTTAAGTTAAACAAAACCGAAATGGAAAGTCAAAAAAGTACCAACGGGCAACGTGGCGTATACGTAATATTCATTTCAAATTACGTATCCGCCTAGTGGAACCTAGCTTCATTTTTTCCCCCCCTTTCAGGGTATTATAGTTCCAATCAGAAGCTTTAAACTATGTGAGGGAGTCATTTCCAAACCTAGAAATAATATATATTCTTCATCAGCATCAATAGGCAAATCTTTCTGGACATGTAGAAAAAATACAACTTTTTATACATTTTTTTTAATTTTATAATTGTCAAAAATGTGTAAACATTTAATTTTTTAACATTTTAGGCTGAGTATACAGCATAATAAAAACTAACACAGCTTTCCGAATTAAAATTAATGCTTTTTTGGCTGAGTTATGAGTTTTTGAAACTTTCCTTTTTCGAAAAAATTTTCAGATACAAATATGAATTCAATAAATCCTTAGGCTTAGTTATGATCGATTTTCGATTTGATCCCATAATTTAATTGCAAACTGCAAGGGTGTATAAATTTCGGATTGCCGATGTTAGATTCCCTTCCGAGTTTTGTGCAACATCAATATTTCTTTTGTGCTTAATTTTGTATTGTATCATTCTATGAATTTATACTCATTCACAGAAACCCACTTCATTAACTGCATTCGAGGATTTTTTCGGAAATTTTATGCCATTCGAATCGAAGCGACAACTAATTGCAATCAAAAATTATAGGGAACAAGCCGTAACAACAAACAGGCTCTATATAATTTGCTTTTCGCCAGGCTTCTAGTTCCCCCGAATATCCAATTTAAATGACAAGGGAAAAATCACATACTCTGGTTGTTTGGACTTTATTTTCTAATTGTTCCATTTGACCATTCCCCATACATTCCATACATTTCAGCCACAGGGAGGTGGTGGTGGTGTCCAGGGCCACCTTGAGGTACATATAAGAATGGATGTATATGCTCCATGAGTGCCACCTGGGGGCACCTACTACTAGGCGGCGAGTGTGCTTGTGTATTCCCAAGAATTATGTGCCCCAAGTTGAAGTCAAATATGAAAATGTTTTGCCAGAAAAGACCCCGCAAAGAGCAGAGAGCAGAGAGCTGAGGAGAAGCAAAAAAAAGTAAAGAAACTTTTCCGAGACATTTCCCAAAGTCAGTGTATGTATGGGGAATTTGCCTTCTGTTTGCTTTGCTGTTTACATGTTTATAGCCCAAGCTTAAGTTTTCTTTCTTTCTTCCACTTTTCCCAAACAACAAAAGGAACAAAAAAGAAGCGAAAAAATTTAATAAACTTTGTGTGCGTCGTCGTCCTTGCTGGGTGCCATAAAAAATTGTCGGTTAGATCCCGGAACATGGCTAAAAATATGGTCACACCCCACACACACCCCGCACACACACACACACACGCATACCAGGTTTGCAAGCTATACCCAGTTAAATACTAAATATTAAATATTAAATATTTATTTGCCTCTAAGAAAGTCTGACACATAGACAGAGCTCAACAGCGTGCGACCTGTCACCTTGTCTGGGAAACTCCACAAAAAGGAGTTGTAAATAATGGCACTTCAAGTGAACAAGTCTAAAACGTTGTTATATAAAAATGAATGGTAAAAATAATAATAAAAAAATAATATATACATATAATATATATATTTGATTATCATTCCTAGATTATTTTGTGGCTTAAACCTTATTTTCTGTCTTTATTTTAACCTATTAGAGACCTCCAATAGCCACTTCCTATCGGGCAGAAATATCCTGTATGATATTGTAAACTTTGATGTATGTAAATTGTAAATTCAGAAATATATATATATAATAGTTTAAAAGGAGTTACCATATTTTGGTATAAATAATATAAAACTCTTTTTTCCAAAAGGACCAATCAATTCATATAAGAATAAAGTCTAGGATATTCACTTCCATAGACAACAAAATCATGCTCAATATTATATAAAAAAAATATTGTAAACTAAATTGTAAATTCACAAATATATATAATAGTTTACAAACGAAAATTTCTAGAAGTTACCATATTTTGGTATCTATAACATTTCCAATAGGAAGATACTTATTTCCCAGCTTAAAAACTCTTGTTTCCAAAAGGACCTATCAATTCATATAAAGTCTAGAATATTCACTTCCTTCCGCCGCAGGATCATAAAAATTTCACCGCGCCGGAGTTTTGTCTAGCGAAACTTTCTATCGACGGTGCTTACTCTTAATTAGCTTGGGAATTTTATTACCCAACCAGGACTCGCAGCGGCAAGATACTCAAAAAAAAATTGCTGCCAAAGCAGAGGGGAAGAGGAAAGCCTTCAATTCAGAGATTAAATGTCTATATATTCATTCATTCAATTCATTCACTCCCCCTCAAGGCTCAATCATTCGATTAATGAGTACGGCTCCCTCTTATTTTTGTGCATTTTAAGGCTCTGGCGATTAATCATAAAGCGGCTTCAAACATTTCTCGGGCTCCCCGAATTAATCACCGTGAAGTGCCTCTTCGGTCTCATTCAACAGTTTACCAAATGCAATTAAGTGGACAAAGGCGAATGAATACTTTTTGTGTGGGCCAAGTACTCACATCCTTTATACCTGGACCCGAACCGATTATCCTCTCACGTCCCCCCCAAGGAAATCTGTAAAAAGGATTCGGGACCTTTTTTTTCTGCTGTTCATTTGCCACTTTTTAAGCTGATGTTTAATTTTCGTTTTTGGGGCTCGCTTCCGGCTGGCGGCATTTCGCTTTTCCATTATTTAAAAAGTGTCTAGAGTCTAATACCGTTTTAGAACAGATATAACCAGGAAGTGGATTATGAATCTATATATCCTTACAAATTTAGTTGTACAAGTATAATTATTATTAATTCTATATATATATATATATATATAAAGCTCAATATATTTATATAAGCTTGAGAATAACTTAGGCTGTATTTACCTTTCGGAAAAAAGAAGGCATAAAACAAGCTAATGGCTTTGGTAACTGGCAAATAGGAAGACCAAATTGAGTTAAGAAGCCAGCTAAAACGAGAACCGAGCTTCTATGGCCATTGGCCGTTGGTTTTTGTTGTTGCCGAACAGCCTGTCCTGGAAAGGCCCCTCCGTTTGATAATGGGCTTCCGGTCCTAAGTGCTTTAAACTGGACAGTAGACAGCAGAGAGCAGACAAGGGAGATAGCAGACAGGGGACTCCCCGTTTTGGAGGTGCCACAAAGCAACCATAATTGCATCAATGTGGCAAACAGCAAACTGACTCTGGGTGGGGAGTCTTCTTCTTTTAGAATTGGCTAATATCCTATATATATTTCATATAATTTTTTAGTTAGCCTAACAATTGTTAAGATTTTCTTATATTTTTCTGGCCCCCAAAGTAGGTGAGTTGCAAATCTGGAGCACTTGCAGCCAGCCAGGGGGACCGTCAACAATTGGGGCCAGGTGTCGCTCGCTGGCATGGCAAACAAGTCCAAGGGACAAAGTCCTTAATTTACCTGGCCGTGCACCATGCAAGCGCAAGCACGCACTTCCGGGGGCGGATTGGGCGTTTTTGTTTGCCCTAATTCCCTAATCAAGCACCTGCCAGACTTCCATGCAACGCCTGCATTTCCGCTTTTGATTAGCCACCTGGCCAACATTTTGCAACGTGAAAATCTATTGCACTTTGCGTGTGCTTTTAATTGCGCTTTACAACACTGCCAGTGGCAGGTGATAAGAAGCGAGAATGCAATCAAGGAAAAATTATGGCACAGCCAGAGAACTGAATTCTTGGCTTCTTTTTAAGAATAAGTGAGAATAATGTTGGGCAATACTGGTTTAGGTTAAATTTTAGAATCAGGTTTAGTATAATTATCTAAAAAAAGGGAATTAAAAAACCCAAATTAAATGTAGTGTACCACAATTCTTCAAAGTAATATTAAACACCCAATTAAAATATTATGTTTTATATAGTAAATATAAACTGAACTGAATTCTTGGTTCCTTTTTAAGAATAAGTGAGAATAATGTTGGGATATACTGGTTTAGGTTAAATTTTAGAATCAGGTTTAGTATAATTATCTAAAAATAAAGGGAATTAAAAACACCAAATTGAATGTAGTGTATCACAACTCTTCAAAGTAATATTAAACACCCAATTAAAATATTATACTATAGTAAATTTAAAAAAACTCTTGTGAAAAACTCACCGAAATCGAATGCTCTCTCCAGAATGACCGAATGTCGAGCCTGTGTGCGCTCCTGCCGCTCCTGGAGGCTCTTATTTTTGGCCGCCGCCGTGGTGCTGGGCGAGGAGGATCTCGGCTCATCGCTGGACGTGGTGGTCGATGGTGGTGCCATGATCTTAATTGGCTTCGATGGCTTCGTTGGCTTTATTGGCAACACCTGTGGCGGGGCATAGCCATAGACATAGCCCTGAAGCTTGATCAGGCCGCAATTGTCCTCGCCATCGGGTCCGAGACGCTTCTGTTTCTCCCTCAGCCTCTCGCAGTCACAGACAAGGGTCACATGTTTCTGGCCGGGATCGGTCTGTGAGGGCTGGGACACGGCCTCCTGGTGGAGGCAGCAGTACTTGATGTGCTTGCACAGCTGCGTATTGGATCCACTTGATTGAGCTCCCGATTTCAATTTCTGGCCATGATTTTGATTGAGATTTTGACTCTGGCTTAGGTCCAGGCCGCTGCCACTACCAGGACCAGGACCAGGACCAGGACCTGGATCCGGCCCCATACCGGCGGCATTCAAGCCATTGGTACTGAAACTAAGTGAGGCCCGGGAGCGACGCAGTGAGCTGGGACGACTCCCGATGCTGGCGGAGATCAGGTCCGAGCCGCTGCCGCCACTGCCGCTCCGGCTGCGCGACTGATAGACCGACATGTTGTGCTATGATGCAGGGAGAGAGGAGAATATCCAAGTGCTCCAAGAATACCTGGCTAGGCACACTCACCTGTTGTTGGCCCTGCGGCAACTGCTGCTGTTGCTGCTGCTGCTGCTGCTGTTGCTGATGCTGCTGCTGCTGCAGCTGTTGCGGGGGGGGATGATAGTGGCGGCCAGGACGGCCGGAACTGTCTCCCCCGCTGTGGCTCCGCATGCTGCCGCCGTAGCGCTGACGCTGGACGGGCACGGGGCTATTCTGGCGGGGAATTACCTGCGAATGATGATGGGTTGATTTTCAGTTAGTTTTGAGGATTTCAAGTTAGGCAATTGTTAGAGGAAGGATATCGAGGTTTCACTTTTTTTTTTAGGGTTGAAGGATCCGGTTTAGTTTCGGACAGGGACTACCTTATCCTCCAGGAGATTGGCAAAGAGCCCCATATGATCCTCGTCTTCGTTCATCATAGCAAAGAAGTTTTTGAATGTGTCCGGAAACGAAGCCGGAAATTGGCCACGCGCCTCCAATTTGGTATCCATTATCTTTGCTTTTATTTTTACTTTTCTTCACTTTTTTTTATTATATATTTTTTCTCTTCTTTTTTTTTTCTTTTTGTCTGTCTTTTTTATCTTTTGCTTTTTTTTTTATATGAAAAAATCTTTGGTTTTGGTTTTGTTTTTATCAAATATTTTTTTTATTGGTCCGTCATCGAATGCAACCGCAGACCAAGTAACATGCAAGGAGAGAACACGCATCAAGGTTAGAATAGGACAGCGAAAGCGAAAGCGATGAATAATAAATTAAAGAGAGTAAAAAACACAAAAGGATATTAATAATTACAAATTATAATTCTAAATAAAATTGCAAAATAAAAGCCTGTCTGTTTTGAATTGCGATTATAGCTATAACGTCCTTTTATCATTTGTATTTATCGATAATCATTGTCATAACGTCCTTCTATCGTTTGTATTTATCGATAATCATTGTCACAGTCATCCACACATTCTAACATCATCACAGTCCACTATCGATATTTTGTATACAAAATCAGTGCTCCCATTGATATTATTTATAAATAATAAAAGCTACAATTCATATTGTTTATAAATAATCAAACCTGTAACTATGTTTCATATTCCTGTTTATAGCGAGAACTTTCCTATCACTTTTTGTATATTATATCGAAATTTTCATACATATACAGAGAAATCGTATCGGAATAAGTAAAAAACATATATAATTTTGTTAGTGAGAAGTAAAATAACATATTTTCAGTAAACATATTCTTGAATTTGATATCTTTTAAGCATTCTAATCCTGTTTAAATTTATTCATTCATATTTTCCGTATCAAAAATCGGATCTCTCTCTGGCTGCGATTAGGATTAGGGCCCCACAAATACCCGGGGTTTTTCTTTGCCCCGTTCAACTTTAATTGAAAGCGAACTTCTGTGAAAGGCTCCTGAGCTTGAGAGCAAAAATTTCAATGGGCGGGGTCCAGGGGCCCCCCAATGTAAACTGCGACCCGCCAAATACTTAGCATACTTTCCGGCACCCCTTCGGCGCGCTTCCTCTTTGCCAGTGTTCCGCCGCTTTTTCCGCATTTTCCTTGAGCTTTTCCAAGCGGCTAAATTTGAAAAGTTATCAGACCGCCGCCGTCGTGAAAAACTGATGTTGAAGTTGCCGATGGAGATGGTAATGGAGAGGGGGCCGCTTCCGTTGTAGGTGTCACTCTAATGTTACGCATACGCCCCGCAACATACTTATTTAAATATATATATAAATATATAAATAAGTATGTATATATGTATGTATATATATATCGAGAAAACATGGGACAAAATGTTGGCGGGTAAAAAGTTATTTTAATGGCGGTTTCCTCGGACTGGACACCCTCAGCTTAAACTTTTATGCACTGCAAATGGAGTGAGCCTGAGCCTAAGCTCCCCCATTGGGCATGTAAATGAGGTGCCGGAAAAAAATACACACACAAAAAAAATATATGTAAATATACAAATATTTTTTTATGAATATATATGAAAATCCTAATAGAAATACAACTGCAAATAGCAAATAGCTAAATTTGTATTGTTCTCAAATTGTCAATCAAAAATCACTTTATTTTCATTAATGGAAACAAAACCAAAATTAATTTTTAAGACAGAAAATGACAAAGCCTTGGTTTTGATGGTTATTTATGGGTAAGACTTTAGTTACTAGCAGGGTATTAGTGTAAAACAAAGACAAATATATCCAAGAATGAATAAAATTCAAAACATTCCGGAAGCTTTTAATTAATCTTTTCATTTTATATAATCTTTAAATCTGTATTCGGGCATACAAAAAAAAAAAACAGAAAGAAAACTAACATTGTCAACCTGAAACTTATATAACCTTAAAGTTGCAATTGAATTAAAAAATCAAATCGGAAATCGATCATAACTAAGCTTAAAATACGCATTCTTTGAGTCGATTTATATAGATATTTTTCTATGACAATTTTTTAGATAAATCAAATGTTAAAATTATTATAACTCTGCCAAAAATTCATTAAATTTAATTCTGAAAGCTGTCCTTGAAAGTTTTTCCAAGGCTAATAAATCTGCACAACCAATAAAAAGTGTTAAAAAATGCAAATTTGTGTCAGTTTTTGACAATTTTAACGATGTAACCTCTTAAAACATTTCGAAAAAATGGTCCAAAATTGTGTATCATTAGTATATGCCCAGAAAGATTCCCTTGTTGATGCTGATCAAGAATATATATGATTTATAGGGTCGGAAATGAGTCCTTCACAGTGTTTTAAGCTTCGGAATGAAATTATTAACTAGCTATGAGCAATAAGTAACTATGAGCCTTACTGCTCAATAAACAGTAAGTATCCAAGACGAGTAAGTATGTATGATCAGTTACTAACTTTGAACACTTGTAAACAATGACTTGCAACTTTTGTAACACAACACATTTCTGAGACGAGGCCGGCAGCAGTCACTTCGTTCCGGGGATGTTAGAACCAATTGGGAATTATATGCACAAGAGATTTGTTTTGGAACAAATTTAAGTGCAAGCTACTTAAATTAAACTATGAAGTTTTTTTTATACAATTTTAATAGTATATAAATCCGAGCATGGTGAATCGGTGGACTATATATATACATATAAATATAGCTGCCATAGGAATAATCGGACGATTTATAGAACTATGATATGTAATTAACTATGACCAGTAATTAAGTATGAGCAGTAAGTAACTCTGAACACTAAGTATCTATGAGCAGCAAGTATCTAAGACCAGTAAGTAAATATATTCAGTAAGTATCAATAATCAGTAAGTAACTTTGATCAGTAATTAACTAAGAGCAGTAAGTAACAATGATCAATAATGATCTATGCCCAATAAGTATGTATGATCAGTTACTAACTTTGAACAATTGTAAACAATGACTTGCAACTTTTGTAACACAACACATATCTGATACTTGGCCGGCAGCAGGCACTTCGTTCCGGGGATGTTAGAACCAGTTGGGAATCATATGCACAGATGTGCGAGATTTGTTTTGGAACAAATGTAATGCTATTTTAATAAAACTATGGAGTTATTCTTCTATATAATTTTACTAGTGTATAAGTCGGTGCATGCCGAATCGGTGGACTATATATATACATATATATTGCTGTCATAGGAACGATCAGAAAATGTTAAGATAAAAAATTATAACTCCTCCAGTTTTCAACAGATTTTCATCAAATATATATCAAATATCATATCATATCATATATACCATCATATATTAATCTAGAATTTTTAAATATAGAAGAAATAGATAAAAAGAATATATAAGATTTATAGGGTCGGAAATGACACCTTCACAGCATTTGAAGCTTTTAAGTAAAATTATAATACCCTGAAAGGTTATAATAACTGTTGATCCTCTCAATATAATTGTTGTACAAAGAAACAAAGCCTTTAAGCTATGGGTAACCACTATTACTATTTGCAATTCCGAGAAACTCATTCTGGGTACTGAAATAATCACTAATTCCGCAATTTCTTAATTCCCCAAGAGCTCCAGAAGCCCTCAAAAACCGATAATAAAATCCGAAATTCTGAGAAATAATAAAAGCCATAAGAAGGAGCCAAGTGCACTGGCAATAATGTTGGCTAGAACAAGTCAAATGCACGTCGCTTTTGTGACTCAACAAGTGGCTTTGGTTTCAGGGAAAGGCGTGGCTTTCCGCAGGCGTGTCCGTGCAGTGTGCAGTCTGAAGTCTAGACCCAGATCCTTTTCCACGAAGAGGTCAACAGTCAGCAGTCGAGGACCCGTCAATTAATTGCAGCGCAACAAATTAGCAGCCGCTTCAACCCTCATAGCTTACACTGGGAGAAATGTGAGCAAGCTATGAAAAAAAATGCTATACGCACTTAAAAAAAAAGGAAACAGTTTGGAAATAGCGTGGCTTAAAAATTTATCATCGATAGTTTTAATAAAATATCAAAGCTGCAACTACATGAAATCATATTCTTGTTGATCTTATATATTGAAGATATCTATGAAAATCTAATCCATAAGAAGAAATCTTTTATACCACGAACAAGATTTATCCATCTTTGTATCATAGTTTTTATAATTTTTTAACATTTTTAAATAGTAAATGAATAAGACCATATAATTGGCTAATTGTTACGCCAACTTTGGGAGGCGTCAGCGGAAGTGCATCCATGAGCCAACACATTTTGCATTTTGTGGACAAAGTTAGCCCCTTTTTTGGGCTCAACCATGTCAAGTGGCAGTCCAAGCTCAAACACAGACTCAGCCTCCTCCCCCGCGTTGGGCTTATTAAAAAGTTGCAACTACGGTGTGTGTGTATGTATGTAACTACAGACAGAAAAAAACACAAGTAGTTTGAATCACAAACTTAAAATTGCAACTATTTCAGGGTAATATATTTCTAGTCTGGAGCTTGTAACACAGGGAAGAAGTCATTTCCGACCCCATAAATCATATATATTCTTGATCAGCATCAACGGACGAATCTTTCTAGGCATAAAGCAGAGAAACAAATTTTTGAAATTTTTTTTCAATATTTTTTAAGTCGTTTTTTACATCATCAACATTCTGAAAAATCGACGAAAATTGAAATAGCCTAAAAATGTAATTTGAGTATGCAGATTTATTAACCTATTAAAAACTAGAACAGAACAGCTTTCCGAATTGAAATTAATTCAATTTTGGCTTAGTAGTGAGTTTTTTAAACATTGATTTGATGAAAAAATTGTAATATAAAATATCGAAATATCGACTAAAAATCGGTATTTTAATTTTAATCAGAAGCTCGAAACGAAGTGAAGAAGAAATTTCCGACCCTATAAATCATATATATTCTTGATCAGCATAAACAGACGAATCTTTCTAGGCATAAAGAGAGAAACAAATTTTTGAAAATTTTTATCAATAATTTTTAAACCGTTTTTTACATCATTAGGATACTGAAAAATCGACGAAAATTGAAATAGCCTAAAAATTTATTTTGAGTATGCAGATTTATTTACCTATTAAAAACTAGAACAGAACAGCTTTCCGAATCAAAATTAATTCAGTTTTGGCTTAGTATTGAGTTTTTTAAACATTGATTTGTTGAAAAAATTGTCATATAAAAATATCGAAATTCGACTAAAAAACGATATTTTAATTTTAGTCAGAAGCTCGAAACGAAGTGAAGAAGTAATTTCCGACCCTATAAATCATATATATTCTTGATCAGCATAAATAGACGAATCTTTCTAGGCATAAAGGAGAGAAACAAATTTTTGAAAATTTTTTTCAATAATTTTTAAGCCGTTTTTTACATCATTAAGATACTGAAAAATCGACGAAAATTGAAATAGCCTAAAAATGTATTTTGAGTATGCAGATTTATTTACCTATTAAAAACTAGAACAGAACAGCTTTCCGAATCAAAATAAATGATTTTTTGGCTTAGTTAAGAGATTTTGAAACTTTGAAATGAGGTATAGGTAGGTATAAAAATAAACAATTACTTTGCCATCGATATTAATAGGAGTTTGCCAGCAAGAATATGGAAAACTTTAATTTTCCGACTACTTTTCCTTTGATATTTATTTATTATTATTAATATATTTTCTCTTTTTAAATTTCATTATTTTCTTTATAAAATTTCTAAGATTTTGTCACTGTATAAATTCCTGTAATTGGAGGGTATGGGCTGAGGACTTTTGCTGCTAAGCGTTTGAGGCGTTTAGTACGGAAACAGGGACAGGCGTTGTACAGTTTCAAAAAAAAAATTATACACAGACATATGTATGTGTAAGGATACCTGGGATCCTGGTAACCAGCAGCTCCCTGACCCACAATCCACACACACACAGATGTGTGGCCCTTTTAATTAGCAACCCAAATGCACATATACATATACATACAATATAGCATTTATGCAAATTGTAAAGAAGCTGGCGAGGCTAGCGAGCCGTGAAGCATATTATTCTTTACTTTCTGACTTATTCAGAGGTATTTATATTTAATTAACGAGTTCTCCGAGACCGATTTCACTCTCAGTTTCAGTTTCGGGAAGTTGCTTATGAGGACTGTCATTTGTGAAGACCAAAATGCAGCAAAATGCAGCATCTGCAGCTGCCCCAGCTTAAGGTTAAGGAGCATTTGCCTTCAGACACTAAATACTTGTGGGCGGGTTTGCTTGGCTTGGTAAGTCCCAGGGTCAATTCAGCTGAAACTGACACTGTAGATCGTGTGGTTACCTGGCAATAGCTCGTTAGCATTTGGGGGAGTGATTACCAGGTAAAAATAAATCCTAGCAAATTCGCATTAAATGAGCTTAACTTGAAAGGCTAAAATCTATGCAGCGGCCACAGTGCGTATACTTGATATTAGTCACAAGGCGATATCACACATACGCAGTGTTGTCTTTGAGTTCATTTATATATCCATTTGCAAAAGTCATTTGGAAAAGCATATCTATATCCTTTTAGTTTAAATACAATCACAAAGAATCTTTAAAATTGTGTTTAAACTCCCAACTAAAAATGTGACATCGAATGCAGCTGCACAAATATTCATTTCCGTAAATAACTTCACAACTTGTCAATCAACAAGGTTTTCCTATACATTTTCGAATTGTGACTTTTTAAACCACTTGAAAGCGGTGTGTTGTGTGTGTGCACAACACTAGAGAGGGTCAGGAACTTGTTTTTATTTTGCGTATTTAACTTTGTTGCACTGAAAAAATAGTTTTAGCTTCGAAGCTATCACAAAAAACTTAAAACTTTCAATATGCAAGTCAAATCGATTTTTTATCAATTATTAATCGATTAATATCTATGTGGGGATGAATTTGGTGGGTTTTTAAACAAACATTGTTTAAATATTGATTTATTTTGAGGTTTCTATGTGTTTATAAATCGGAATTTGGTAAATATCCAGGAACAAGCTTACTAAAATCTATTTTAAGTCGATAATTATAAACATCTTTATCAACTTTTGTTGAGCAAATTGAATTTAAACAGTTGAATATTTAAGGATTTTTTAGATTTTTAATGAATATATTTTAAAAATACAAGATTAATAACAAAAGTTATTAAATCAGATTAAATTATATTATTATTTGCTAAAGACTTGCAAATAGTCTTCTCTAAATTATAAATTTCACATTTATTTTCTATATGTTTCCTATATTTTAAGGTTGCCATTTTCCATCTGCTTCCGCAGGGTTCACTTGACTTTCCCCCAAAAAACTTGCCATTTTCCGGGCATTTTTCCGCTGATTGTTTGCATAGGCCGCGACACAGTGTGTGTAGGTGTGGGCGTGGGTGTGGGCGTGTGTGTGCTTTTGGGTGTGTGTGAATATCCTGATAGATCCACGAACTTGGGGGCTGATAATTTATGCCGCTGCTGACTGACCCAAAAATCGAGAGAGAACTTCGAGAACGAGTGGAACTGGGGACGAAGACTGGTGAACTGAAGTGGCACTTGGACATTGGACATTGGACATTTGCTGGGCAACAAAAAACTAACACACAAAAAACTGGCCAAAAGGAGCCAAGAAATAAATAGAAAAAAAAGGAAGAAAAAGGCGAATGAAATTGGATTTGCACAACTACAACACATGTTTAAGGGCGACGGCGGCGGAATGAAAATGAAAATGAATGAATGGGCCAAGGGAAACGGACAGGAGAGCCTTATAAATGTTTAAGCAACAAAAAAAAAAAAAAAAAGAGCACCGAGACTCCGTTCCGCCCTCCAGGCTAAAACCGAGAAAAATTATGGACAAGAAATAGAAAACAGAAACAGAAAAAAGGAGCAAGCCAGAACACTCCCTTTTTTTTCCAAAGAACCTTTCAAAAAAAAAAAAGTTCTACACAAAGAAAGTGCAGAAAATGTATACAAGAAATCAGGAAAATTGAATTTTCTTTTAATCTTTTTAAATCGTTGATGGAAAAAGAACAACGGGTAGAAGTTCTTCAAGAAGAAAGTAATAATTAATTAAAATGATTTGTTTCTGATATAAGAATTTAATGTCAGTTAAAATATTAAATAATAATAATAATAAAAGTAAAATGGTATACTTCTGATATAAGTATTTGATCTCAGTTAAAATATTAAATAACAGTATTATATCAAAAATATTTGAACGATTTACCAAAAATATTTGTATAATTGAAACTATCTAAAAATGACATAACTATTCAGGGTTTATTAGATCAAAAAGAATATTAATTTATGTCATATACATACCCTAATTAATTTATAGATTTATTTTAATATTTAGCAATTTTTTGTCATTCGTTATTTAGATAATTTTTTGAAAAGATTTCGAGTGTTTCAGAGCCGCTTGCCAAATGTATTTCAGTATTTTTCCCCAAGTGTTTTCTTGCCCCGAGTTTATTCTTTTCACATTTGCTCTGCCAAAGGAGCCAAAAGGACCCCGATGGAGGGGGTTAAAGGATGTGGCCAAGTGGAAAGTGGATGGAAGCTGGAGCTGGGGGGAGGGGGGAGGAGAGGGGGAGGCTGCTCTGCCTGTGTTGTCCTGGGCGGCCACTTGCGGCATGTTGATCTAGCTGTTAAGGCGTTTGTAATGACAGGGATAAAGTTTTATGACAACAGCCGCCGGGCCGAAACTTTGACTTTCACCTTCTTTCACTCAAATCCTAACAGCCGCACACATAGTTTACTTCTGAAACCCGAAATGGGAGGGGAGCAGTTAAGCCAAAGGATAATTAACGCAACAAAAAAATAAATAAATAAATGGATATGTTTCATACAAAAAGATTGGATTGAGCAATAACATAAACTTTAGCAGTTGCTAGAAATCTGGGAATCGATTACAAGTCAAAAGTGGAATTAGGAAAACATTTTTAAATTGAATTTCCGACTTTTAAATAAGTTAACACTGGCCATTTTTTAATATCTGCCAAGCCTGGTGTTTATTTCTTTGTTTTCCAACTGCGAACCTATTTTATATCCTTGAAAGTTATTCTAATTTTAGTCAGAAGCTAATGAAGCAGTGAAGGAGTCATTTCCGACCCTATAAACCATATATATTCTTGATCAGCATTAACAGGAGAATATTTCTAGGCATGTTGGAAAAAAACTAAATTTTTGAACATTTTTTTCGAACTTTATAATCGTTAAAATAGTAAAAAAAATTATAAAAAGGTTGAATTTTTTAACATTTTTAATGAAGTATGCAGATTTATTAATTTAACAAAAACTAGCATAGAACTGCATTCCGAATTAAAATTAATGCATTTTTGGCTAAGTTATGAGTTTTTTAGACTTTGATTTGTTGAAAAAATGGTCATATAAAAATATCTATAAATATCTTTGACTTTGCCTGTTAGTCTTTAATACAAATGAAATATTTAAAATAATTTAAGTTTAAAATGTCAAAAATGAAAAGTTAAAAAAGTACCAATTTTAACGCAAAAGTGAAGCTGGAAGGGCAACGTGGCGTATACGTAATATTCATGTCATATTACGTATCCGCCCAGTGGAACCTAGCATAATTTTTTTTTACCCTTTTAGGGTATTAAAATTTCAATCAGAAACTTACAAATCAGTGAAGAAGTCACTTCCGACCCCATAAACCATATATATTCTTGATCAGCATCAACAGGGGAATCATTCTAGGCATTAAAAAGAGAAACAAAATTTTGTACAATTTTTCGATATTTTATCGTTACATTTTTGACAATAATTAAAAAAAAAATTGAATTTTTTTACATTTTGAATTAAGTATGCAGATTTATTAGCCTAATAAAAACTAGAATGAAACAGCTTTCCGAATCAAAATTAATGCATTATTGGCTAAGTTATGATGATTTTCCTTAAACAAATAAAAGGCTATAGAATTTTGGGTTTCCGAAAGTTTATATTTATCTTTCTCGCTTTATTAAGACACTTTTTATGGAGACGGAATTTATTGTTTTACTTTAATTATTATTGCCATATTCCAATAAAAAGAAATCACCATTACAAAATCCATAATATTTTTCCTCAAAATCGAATCCGTAAAATCTTGTTGCAAATTTGCTTTCCCTTTAAGTAACAATTTTTCACAAATTGGGCTAACAATCTCTGAACATTAAAACTAATCCCATTTCCCCAATGAAAACAAAACAAAAACTCAGGAAAAATGCAGGACACAGAACATTCTAATTTGATAGTTCGAGACAATAAGGCATTCCTCCTCTATTGTCCCTGAATAATGTTGAAAAATAATAATGATGACGAAATTGTTTGTCGTTTGAAATTGGCAAATGGCATAATGATGCCGGAAGTAACCACTTGGATTTATATATTTATTTATTGATGCTTCCTTTCCGGTTGATTGCCAGCTTATTGGCTTCCTTTCCGCACCATACCCTCCCAATATCCTCACAATGCACATCCTCTGCCGACAGCTCCGAGAGTGGGTCAACCCAGGAGTAGTCCATAGTTCGCAGTCCGTTTGTAGTTGGAATAAAAATTGATAGATTCCCAGCGGCAACACCACTTTCAGCCGGACACGAATGGGCTTCATCCGGTTTTTGTGGAGGAAGCGGAGGAGAGATGTCATAGCCATAGTCGTCCCTGCGGTTGATGGCCTTTTGTGAATAAATATATTTATTTATATATATCCATGCCCAACGATATTTTCGATTTAAGCTATTTCAGTTTGTCTTTGTAGCCTTTCAACCTTTTTCAGCCAAGCTTTTTCTTGGTAAATGAATTTAAGGATGTGTTAAAATTTACCTATGAAACATATAACTCTTCCTAATGATATGTCAAATTTTTAATTTAATTGTTCAACTTCTTAATGTATATTTCGACTTAAACTTCGCTGAATCTCCCTACCATTTCTGACTGCATTTCTTAATATGTAATTCTACTTCTTTCGGTTTCGATTTCAATTAAATAAACCCCCTCAGGCTTCATCAAGAAGTTTCCTCCTTTTTTTTCGATTCCACAGCCCTTGGCCCATCTTTTCCCCCTCCCCACATCCTGGCCTGGCATCCAATTCTAATTAATCAATCGCTAATTGGTGCCCATTGCCAATATTAATTGATTCCACTACAGACACTTTGCCCTGGCTGGGGCGCATTAAGATGCCTCTAATTGTAATTAGACACATGCATGAGGAGCAGCTGCCTCCAGGATACATAGGATACAGGATACAAGGCTAACGGCAACGGTATCAGGATACGAAAAGGAAGGAACACTCCAAGATGGGTGGGAGGCTATGTTAGTTTGCTGGCTTCCAGGGACTGTTAATTGACCAATGAAGAGCGACAGTTTCTCTTCTTAACTGAGTTAAACTAACGTCTTGGAGTTTTAATTTTAAGTGTTCTTCACCATCTCTAAAAAGTATTTAAATACATTAAGGAAATTAGAAACCTTGACCTTGGGTAGATTAATTATACTCATTATATATAGTCTCTTTAGTTGGTTTACTGAAATTCAACTGTACACAAAATCGAAAAGGAATGGATAGCACTCCTTTCGCATTGAATAATCCAAAAGAAGAACAATGACAATGCGACAGAGTTGATTGCAAAATATATATATATATCCGTATATATGTATATATATATCAACTCAAAGTCAGGCAAAATGGAGGAAAAGCTATAGACTGTGGACTGTGGGTGTATGTAATCAGTTTGCATCGTCTGTCAGGGCATTGGGGCCCATGAAAGGGCCTAAAGCCAAGCTGTCAGCCGGAGGGCTTCATCACTGTCAACTCGAACTGTGTGAATCATTATCGCGATGTTTTCAACACCAAAGCTATGTTCTCTCTTTTATTGTGCTTGATTTTAAAGTGTCAAAAATGTACTTGAAACGAGGCACAATCAACGAAGAACAGCTGCATTTTCTTAATTATTTTATGCACTATAAGTAACCAAAGTTTTATTAAATATTAAAAGAAAGATTTTATTCCTTCGACTACTTGAAGCTCAACTGTAAAACAGGTTTTCAGTTCTTTAGTTTGCCCTTTTATGTATTCATTCGCCTGCTCATTTCGAAAGCTCAAAATATTTTTAATTAAAATTAATTTCACATAATAAAGAGGCAGCCAGTGAGCCAGTTGAAGTGCCAACTGCAATGGGATTTGGCCAGAAATGGGGCCGTGGCAAGGGATGGGGGCAGCCGGAAGCATTTCAAGCGACTGTCAGGCTGGCGTGCCACTTCATTTGTACTATTTGCACCAAAAGAGCGCTCCTCCTCCCCCAGAGACCCCCCACAGATCCCCACCGAACACCACTGTGCAATTTCTACTTTGCAGCACTTGTGCGATGGCATTTAAATACCAGCAACATCAGCCACGTTGCACTTTGGCAACGACTATGGGTTAGGGACTCCTTCATCTACTCCGGCTTCGTCTCCGTCTCCGGGTCCGTCTCCGTCTCCGGCTCCGGCTCCGACTCCAGCTCCAGCTCACGGTAGTCCACGTTACCGGAGCTTACCGTTATTGCACGCAACAATTTTGTGCACATTTTTATTCCTCAATGCACTCGAAACAAAAATGGTGTAGGAGAATTGGTTACAAAAATAAATACAAGACTATAAATAAGTCAAGTTAAAAGCATTATTTCATCAACCTATTTCCAAGGTAATCGTACTCAAAGTATTCTTTCAAAAATATATAGTTTGAATACTCCAGAAAACTCAAAGGAAATACAATGATTTTATGATTCATTTTCATATTTTTGTGATAGTGTAAAAGTTGTGGGTTAAAGAACGCTTCCGGGGCCTAGGAATGCATCGCTTTCTGTGTGGAAACAACGTATTGTGTCCGCCATAAGCGACCCCAATTGCATTGCCACGAAGGAGTCTCAGCCAAGGATGCGGCAAGGATTGCCAGGACTGTCTTCCTGGGTGAAGTAAATACCCTCAACGGTTGGTACAATGACACCTGCATCCATAGGAACTAGCAAAACTCAACTTTATATGGAATGAAGAACGAAATGTGGCAATGAAAAGCATACAAGTTCAATCATAACTCATAATGGAATTCTGATTAAACCCTAATTTAAATTAGGCCACTGAACAGCAGATTGACGTAAATGGAAGTTAACATCCATTGAGCATTGTATTTTTCCAGCTTTATTATTCAGCATGACAGATATTAAACATTACTTTTGCATTTGCCTGTTTTTCACTCACTGCCTGCCAAAAATCCGATCATTAATCACCATTAAACTAGACCAGAGTGACGCCTACGGCATTTGCCATTACAGTGAAGGACGAGTCTAAAAGGACCCTGATGAGAACATTTCGATTTTGCGTTCTTCATTTGACATTATACACTGTACCGCTTTGCTGGTCAACATTTTGACTTGGGGGACGTCTTGCCATTTGTCATGGGCTTATCTTGGCCAAAAACATATTTCCGCACTTACTTGAGACTTTGGTGTAAGTGACATTTGTAAACGGAAAACCCGCCACTGAAAGGACATTCCATTCCATGATGTTCCCAATTGCAAAATGCATTGACATTGCACAGACTTGTCTCCTTCACTTTCCAGGATAAATCATATACTGTGTAATTTGTCAATTACAATTTGTAAATTACACTCCAAAGTGTTAAGGTATATGAATATACATGTAACATGGAAGTCCCAAGACTCCTAAGAATTACAAAAAATCGTGCGCGACCTTTGGACAAATGTTAATCCAATTATATGCTATTTATAATTCCTTGATAACCATCAAATTGGAGAGGCTTTATTAGGGTTTTCCGGGATTTCATTTGATTAAGTAATATTCTCAAAGCGATAATTTATTGATTTTAGTAACTAACTAACACGAAAGCACTGTATTTGACAGATTTGCATTGTAACGGGTCGAGATCAAGGGAAAATTAAAATTTCCCAACACAACTGTACTTTCAAATAGAAGAGGATTTTATCTGATTTTTTCTATTTTAAAAGGTATTTATTGAAGTCTGTACAAAACAAGAGTGATCATTTTGAACTCGTTATTTTAATCACCTTAAAATATCTGAAAATATATAAAATTCCTTGTTATAACTACCAATAAACTTCAGTATTTTTGATCAACACTGTACTTTCCTGTAAAAACAGACTACTTTGTTAAATTTACCTGGCTCCTTCTTCATTCTTTTGAATGAATTTATGGCATAAGGATAGAAAAAGCAGTAACAGTAAACTGTCAAAAAACCTATCAAATATTCTTTTGTAGCTCCTTAAACAGTGACTAAGTGAAAATTTCCCTGCACACACAACTGTACTTGTTGTGGTCTTTTCTTTTTTTTAAACCCATAGGAAAAAGACCCCACAAAACTGTCAACTAAAGTTGTTAAATAATCATAATAATAATAGATTAATCAAAGAATAATCATGATAATATTAATAATAACAATTGTTATTATTATTTACGTTAACAGTGCGTATACGCAATATATTTTATTAAGTGCCAGTCGGTCAGCAAAACTGAATTCCCCTCAGTGGGACTTTTTCTTTTTGCTTTTTGTTCCCAGACTTTAAGCACTAAGCCAGACGACAGGCGACAATAGCGACTCCCTCGGCTGGGAGAAAGTAACTTTAATTATTGATTTTTATTTGGGCTTCGGGACAAGACTGTGTTCAGTATGTTTAGTATGATGTATCTCTCTATCTCTGTCACCCCTCATCGCTCTCTCTCTCTCTCTCTCTTGCTTTGTGTGTGCGACACATTTTTTATTGTAGTTGCTGCTGCTGCTTTACCTTAATTACGTTAAATCGATATTGTGCGAGGTTAGAGATGAAGCTGCAAATGGAGTAGTAAAGTACCAACTGCTGGAGAGCTTAGCCCACAAAGAGAGAGAAAAAGGCGGAAAGCAGAGGCTGCCATTAATTCATGGCCCAAATGATGGCCCCGCAGGTGCCACAAGCCATGTACTTCAAATACATAATTCAGAAGGGGGCGAGGTAGCAACAAAAATGCTCTTGTTGATTAGTTTAAATGATGGGGGGGAAAGGAACTTTGATAAATAGACTTGGGGTATATATTTTTCTTTCATTTTTTAGTGATTAGGAGAAGCCAGCAAGATTTACATAACTTATTTTATTTTAAACAAGGAAATTTTTACTTTATTTTAGTCTATATTTCTATTTCTACAAAATCATTTAGAAGAGTTTTACAAGTATTATAAATATTGAAAATAGGTTCTTTAATTCTTTATTGATTCTACAAGCTCTGAAGCTCTGAAATATATTTACCTTGATTTTTTGCTTCATTTACGATTTTCATTTTCCGATTTCTCAACACCTCTTTTCTTTTTTTCCCCCTAACAGCTTTTCCGCTTCGTTGCAACGCCCACACACACACGCACACACACACACACACACACACGACCACCGGCTGTCAATTGAAATTGCACACCCACGAAAATGATTATTATGATTATTTGGTGTGACAATCAATTCGCGCTTACTTACACGCTTTTACACAGGTGTGAACATTTCTGCAAATATGATTTTAATTGACGGACCAGTGAATCCCATTCGAGATCTATTCTGATTTCCGCTGACAGCTCTCACCGCATTTTAATTACGGAATGCAAATTACCCTGCCAGTGCATGGCATAAGTTAGTGCATCATAATTCGTTTAAGTAAACTAATACTACCTTAGGTTCAAAAATGTCTCACAATTTTTTTAAATATTTTGATATATAAAGGAAACTTGAGCTTGTTTAGTTGGCTCAACACTTTACAAGTGGCTTTCCTTTCATATTAAAGAGTATATTTTAGTTTCTCTTATGATTCCACACTAAAGTCCTTTCAGATTGCAGCTTAAAATGAACTCCCTTTCGTTCTCTATGTGAAGAAGAGATTGCAACAGAGAGATTTAAGGTGCAATAGTTGGGCGTCAATTCTTAGAAAAGCTGTTTATGAGCTTGTAAAAACTAAACACACACACTAAACAAAAAATCCTCGAAAAACTACTCAAGAACACCCCGAAAAAACCTCTCAAAACACCTCAGAAAACTCTCTGAAAACCCTCTTAACAAAACCCCCTAAAAATCGTGAAAAAACCTTTAAAAACGCCCTCGAAAAAAGCTCCGAAAAAAAACTCTCAAAAACCTACCGAAAACCCTTCCAGAAAACTCTTGAAAAAACTTTTAAAGAATTTCCGGAAACCCATACGTAAATCCCCGGAAATCCTTCCCGGAAAACCCTTAAAAAACTGTTCACAGCAGTGGGTGTGATTGAAAATCAACAGGGATCGTAGCACCAGTTGTTTTTAAGGCAATACCCCATGGTTTCTTATGACTCATTTGGATAAATTTGAGACAATATTTTTATTAGTATGTTTCGCTTGCGGCTGGAGCGCGTAATTAGTTGTACCGCGTACTCATATTTGCCAGAAGCAAATATTAGTTAGCCCCAGCTACGTGGCACTTCATCCCCTCCAAAACAATGTCACCACTCACTCCCAGCTAACCCCTTGGTGTCACGGCGGAGGAGGAGGAGGAGGAGGAGGTGGACTCCACTTCACTCCACTTTCCACACTCCCCTCGAGTTGCGTGAGTTTTCGGCAAAAAGCGAAGTTCATAAAGTTCCTGGGGGGGTTGGGAGGAGAAGGTTACATGTGTCACCTACAACCCCATTCTGATTTCTCGAGTTTCTCTGGCTAAGATGAGAAATGCCCGGACTGGTTGCCGAAAGATTAAATATACAGACAAAACACTGAATATACACAGCAAAAATAAAAGTTCCTGCATACTCTTTTTAATAATATTATCAATATGATAAATATTATTAAAGATACAGGACTGTCTTATGAAGAAAGAATGCTTTCTTACAAATATATAAATATATTAAATTTATATGATAAATATTATTAAAGATACAGACTTTCTTATGAAGAAAGAATGCTTTTCTACAAAAATCTAAATATATTAAATTGGGGGTAAGAAAAACTAATTGATTTCTAAACAATATTGTAAATATTATTAAAGACACAGATTTTCTTATGAAGTAAGAATGATAAATAAAGAATACTTCTTACAAAAATATATATGTATTAAATTGTGGGTAAGAAACTCTAAATGATTTCTAAGCAATATGATAAATATTATTAAAGATATAGACTTTCTTATGAAGTAAGAAAGCTTTCCTACAAAAATATATATATTAAATTGTGGGTAAGAAAAACTAATTGATTTCTAAACAAAATGATAATTATTACTAAAGATACAGACTTTCTTATAAAGTAAGAGTGATACATAGGAAAGTCCTTCAATATAAATGATTCTTAATTTCCAAAATATATATATTAAACTGGGAGTAAGAATCATTAATTGACACCTAAACTCTAAATGGAAAGATGCCCAGAAATACTCTTCTCTCAATCTGCACACACTCTGTTAAGGAAGAAGTAGAGTGGACCAGAGTCTCGAGTAGTGTATATTATATGGGATAATGGAGCCTTGTCAACGCCCACCAAAGATAAGCGATGGAGAACAGACGCCATCAGAGGCTGTGGACCGAGTCCGTCATAATTAGTTGGACAAAAGAACAGACCGCGTGAGATATAGATACAGCTCTATATAGCTATAGATATAGCTACAAATGCAGATGGTTTTGGAGGGATGAATGGTGGGCTGGCATTCTTTAGATATATATATATATATATATATATATATATATTCGAACAAGTGGCTTTTGTTCAGCGCAATTCTCAAATGCGTGTTGATTGAGCCTATTAAGTATACGCCCTGTTGGCTCTCCCGCAATTAATTATGGAACAACAATGGCCCCCAGCTCAGCTCAGCTCGTCTCCCTTCTCGCCGGCTTAATTTTATGATTGATTAATCCATAAATATTAGATCAATAACAGGAAGCGGTGGGTAAAAAGTCGCGGAAATCTTTAAACTCGTAAAACATACTTTGCCGGGCAGTCGCAAGTCAATTTAAATGTCAATAAATATCCAAAGGGACTTCCCCCCTACATATACCAGAAAATGGCATTCCCCGTCATTCGAGTGCATTGACTTCGACGCCTTAATGGCTTTTTGAGTCGTCGAGTCGAGTTGAATTTTTCTTTATTTTTGCAACCTGTGCTAGGTGGAAAAGCGTGCTGGAAAATATATATATACATATATATATCCGTACATATATGCCAGGGAGTTGGGGCTGGAAAAACGCTCAACAACAGCACACATGAACGCGTTGGCATAGACAGGCGAATAACAATAAGCAAAACACACGCATCACAAAATTCTGTACCAAAAGCAGGAGGGAGAGAGAGAGAGAGAGGAGGGAGCAGGAGAGCAGTTAAGGCCCAAAAAGGAAGCACAATGGCTGGCAAATACACTCGGGAAAATAATATGTATTTAACAAGACACTATATAAAAATATTTCAAATCTAAGCTTAAAAATTAATATTACGTATACGCCACTTTTGCATGAGAATTTGAACTCATTTAACTTTTTATATCGGAATTATTTTGCTTAAATTCATTTAAATATTTAACTTGTATTAAAGACTCACTGGCAAAGCCAATGATATTAATAGATATTTTTATATCACAATATTCTCATCAAATCAAAGTCTAAAAAACGTATAACTCATCCAAAAATGCATTAATTTCAGATTGGAAAGATTTCCTATGTTAGTTTTTTTGAAGTTAACAAATCTACATACTCTAAATAAAATGTAAAAAAAAAATTAAAGTATAACCCCTTATAAAATTTTGAAAAACTTCTTCACAGCGTTTCA
The DNA here is from genome assembly GCF_035046125.1 of Drosophila serrata. Lineage (NCBI taxonomy): Eukaryota > Metazoa > Arthropoda > Insecta > Diptera > Drosophilidae > Drosophila > Drosophila serrata. Next base: position 188,476 of record NW_028257234.1, on the reverse strand, counting down.
AGCTTCGCAATAAAATTAGAAGTTAGTTATGACCAGTAATTAACTTTGAACAATAAGTATCTATGACCAGGAAGTAGCAATGATCAGTAAGTAACTATGATTAGTAATTAACTTTGAACACTAATCAACAATGACTTGCAACTTTTGTAATACAAACATTCCTGAGACTTGGCCGGCAGCAGTCACTTTGTTCCGGGGATGTTAGAACTAGTTGGGAATCATATGCACAAGAGATTTGTTTTGGAACAAATTTAAGTGCAAGCTATTTGAATGAAACTATAGAATTATTCTTCTATATAATTTTACAAGTTTATTAAACGGAGCATTTCGAATCTGTAGGATATATATATAGCTGCCATAGGAACAATCGGACGATTAATAGAACTATGATCTGTAATTAACTATGACCAGTAATTAAGTATGAGCAGTAAGTAACTCTGAGCACTAAGTATCTATGAGCAGCAGGTATCTAAGACCAGTAAGTAAATATAATCAGTAAGTATCAATAATCAGAAAGTAACTTTGATCAGTAATTAACTAAGAGCAGTAAGTAACAATGATCAATAAGTATCTATGCCTAATAAGATGGATGATCAGTTACTACCTTTGAACACTAATAAACAATGACTTGCAACTTTTGTAACAACACATTTCTGAGACGAGGCCGGCAGCAGTCACTTCGTTCCGGGGATGTTAGAACTAGTTGGGAATCATATGCACAGATGTGCGAGAGGTGTTTCGGCACACAATTTAAGCTATTTGAAGAAAACTATGGACTTATTCTTCTATATAATTTTACTACTATATAAATCGGAGCATGGCGAATCGTTGGGCTATATTTATACATATAGCCATAGACCATATATATAGCTATAGGAACAATCGGAAAATTGTAAGGAAAAAATATTTTGACTTTTCCAGTTTTCAACAGATTTTTATCAAATTAAACATATAGGCATTATATATTAATCTAGATTTTTATGAAAATCGGACTACTATATCATATAGCTGCCATACAAACGATTTTTGTGTTTATATATTATAATATGAAAGTGATATAGAGAGGCACTCTATACATTCCATATAGGTAGTATGATAAACTTTAAACAAATTTCTCCCAATTGAAACCTGTAATCTTTTTTTGCCGTGTACGACGAAAAATACCATAAACATAAGACGGAATGCCTTCGCTATAATCCCTGGCAGGGGCGGGCGCAAATCTTTTTCGATCATTTCTCCAAATCAATTATTACACGAAAATTCCAATTCCAAAGATTCACCCAATAAACCGAACAACAACGCGAAATAAATAAATAAATCTCGCTCAAAAATTCCCTTTACGCGCTGTGATTGACAAACTGAATCCGCCTTGCTTCAACGCTTGACTTGGCTGTATATGGATTGGCCTATTAACCGGGCCAAAACACCGCGAGAGACGAGGGAGGGAGAGAGAGAGAGAGAGAGAGAGAGAGAGAGAGAGAGAGGGAGCGACAGCAGGTGTAACCAGGTGAGAATCCGGTCTGTGGGTGGCCAAAACCCGGAGTATTTGTTATTGTGGCCGCCGCTAAGCAGCAGAAGGCCAAGTCAAATTGGCTCATTTATCTTATTTCATTTTGGCTCCGACTCTGGCTTTATATGCATGTATTTCCAGGAAAGTATTTTGAGGCAAGGACCGTGCTCCTAATGACCCACCAACACACGCACACACACGCACACACACACACACACACAATGGCTTTAAGACGTGTCTGGTAATATAATATAAAAATGCTACTTTTAAGCTACGTTATAAAGAATGAATATCTAGGAAATTCATTCAGGGAAAGAAATGAATGAATGAATGAATGAATTTTCATAAATCCAAATTGAGTCAAAAGCCCAAGGAACGTCAGCTTCTCCCCAAAAAAATATCCCTAAATATGGTATATATTTTAAAAGAAAATATATTTTTAATAATTAAAAATTAGGCATTTTTATACCCTTAAAGGGTATTAACATTTTAGTCAGAAGCTAAAAAATCATTGAAGGAGGCATTTCCGACCCGATTTTGGCTTAGTAGTGAGTTTTTATACCCTTGCAGGGTATCATAATTTCAGTCAGAAGTTTGCAACGCGGTGAAGGAGGCACCTCCGACCATATAAAGTATATATATTCTTGATCAGGATCAACAGCCGAGTCGATCAAGCCATGTCCGTCTGTCCGTCTGTCCGTCTGTCCTTCTGTCCGTCTGTCCGTTTCTACGCAAACTAGTCTCTCAGTTTTAAAGCTATCTTAATGAAACTTTGTAGTTACTCTTCTATATACTCTCACTCATATATATGTCGGAACGGGCCAGATCGGACGACTATATCATATAGCTGTCATAGGAATGATCGGAAAATTTTTACAAAAAAAATTATAACATTTTCAGTTTTCAACAGATTTTTATCAAATTTGAGATATAGCCATTTCATTATACTCTACAATTCTGTGTAAAATTTAATGAAAATCAAACTACTATATCATATAGCTCCCATAGGAACGATCGAGAAATTAATACAATTAAAAATTACAACTATTTCAGTTTTAAACAGATCATCATCAAGTTTGAGGTGTAGCCATTTTATATTAGTCTTAAATTTTGTGTAAAATTTCATGAAAATCGGACGACTCTATCATATAGGAGCCAAACAAACGATTGTTTGGTGTAGAGGAAAAATGCAAATCTGTGAATTGCAAATATAAATATGTTTAGGTGAATGAAATGAGAACAGGTGTTACTTCATTGTTTTTAAACATAAATATATATAATTTATATTGTAGGGATTCCTACTTACTTACTCACTTACTTACTTTATTAGGGTAACAAATCTGCATATTCAATTTAAAAATTAAAAAAATTCAAATTTTCGTCAATTTTTCACCATTTTTATAAAAATTTAAAATTGTCATAAAATTTGAAAAAATTAAATTTATGCCGGACCTGGCTAGATCGATTCGGCTGTTGATGCTGATCAAGAATATATATGAATAATAGGATCGGAAATGACTCCATCAACAAGTTTCAAGCTTTCGACTGAAAGATAGGTTTTGTTTAACTATTTGGTACATAGAGCGCTCTCCTCTGCGATTCTCAAGTCTTACACTTAAGCAAGGTTCTAGCTAGAGAACGCTTAGTTTTCTTCTTTTTCTTTTATATAAATTACTATTTTAGTGCTTGGTGGTTGATAGACTTTGATCTAGTGGATGTGGCAACCATGGCTAGATCGAGTCGGCTGTTGATGCTGATCAAGAATATATATGAATAATAGGATCGGAAATGACTCCTTCACTAAGTTTCAAGCTTTCGACTGAAAGATAGGCTTTGTTTAACTATTTGGTACATAGAGCGCTCTCCTCTGCGATTCTCAAGTCTTATACTTAAGCAAGGCCCTAGCTAGAGGAAGTTTAGTTTTCTTCTTCTTTTTGTGTGTTTTTTATATAGATTACTAATCTAGTGCTTAGTGGTTGATAGACTTTGATCAAGTGGATGTGGCAATCATAAAAATTATAGTTTTCTTAATTAAGGTAAGACGTTAATAAAATATCTCTTGATAATTGAAACCAAAACAAGGCCCAAAAAAGTCAAGATACATGAAAATATGGTTTATATTAAATTATTGTTTAATTATCATACCCTTGGCCGTGTTGACTAGCTTATTATTGATCTCGAAAAGTCTTCCAAGCTCTCTTTAAGAGCCGTGATGATCATGACGAGCGGGGATATGGTGTCATTTATTTGTTTATAGTAAAGTATACTTAACTCCCGAAAATAGTTTATTCAGCACAACTTACTAAACAAAGAACACAACAATGGTGATGATCGAAACTGCTCAATATAAAATATATATTAAAATAAGTTGATCTATATTTGTAAAGCAAATTTTTAAGAATTGGTATGCTTTTAAATAACAGAAAGTTAACATATTTCAAGCAATGCTTGTATATAATTTTTGCAAAAGTAATTCTTCACACAAAAGTCCGCTCAAAAAATAAGGATTTTAAGCTTGCTAATATAAGTCTATTTAGGATTTTTTTTCCTTGTTTGTTTACTTTTCTTTTATTTATACCCTTGCAGGGTATTATAATTTCAGTCAGAAGTTTGCAACGCAGTGAAGGAGGCACCTCCGACTATATAAAGTATATATATTCTTGATCAGGATCAACAGCCGAGTCGATCTACCCATGCCCGTCTGTCCGTCTGTCCGTTTCTACCCAAACTAGTCTCTCAGTTTTGAAGCTTTCTGAATGAAACTTTGTAGTTGCCTTCTATATACTCTCACACGTATATATGTCGGAACGGGCGACTATATCATATAGCTGCCATTGGAATGACCGGAAAATTTTTACAAAAAAAAATTATAACATTTTCAGTTTTCGATAGATTTTCATCAAGTTTTAGGTATAGCCATTTTATATTAGTCTTAAATTTTGTGTAAAATTTCATGACATTCGGACGACTGTGCCATACAAACGATCGTTTGATGTAGAGGAAAAATGCAAATCTGTGAACTGCAAATATAAATATGTTTAGGTGAATGAAATGAAAACAGGTGTTACTTCATTGTTTTTAATCATAAATATATATAATTTATATTGTAGGGATTCCTAGTCATAGAAGTTATATTTGCAAGGGTATATAAACTTCGACGTGCCGAACTTAACTTTCTTTCTTGTTTAAACATTGATTTGTTGAAAAAATTGTCATATAAAAATATCGAAATTCGACTTAAAAATGGTACTTAAAATTTATTCAGAACCTCGAAACGAAGTGAAGGAGTCATTTCCGACCCTATAAATCATATATATTCTTGATCAGCATCAACAGACGAATCTTTCTAGGCATAAAGGAGAGAAACAAATTTTTGAAAATTTTTTTCAATAATTTTTAAGTCGTTTTTTACATGATTAACATTCTGAAAAATCGACGAAAATTTAAATAGCCTAAAAATGTAACTTGAGTATGCAGATTTATTAACCTATTCAGAACTAGAAGAGAACAGCTTTCCGAATTGAAATTAATGCAATTTTGGCTTAGTAGTGAGTTTTTTAAACATTGATTTTTTGAAAAAATTGTCATTTAAAAATATCGAAATTCGACTTAAAAACGGTATTTTAATTTTAGTCAGAAGCTCGAAACGGAGTGAAGGAGTTATTTCCGACCCTATATTCTATATATATTCTTGATCAGCATAAGCAGACGAATCTTTCTAGGCATAAAGGAGAGAAACAAATTTTTGAAAATTTTTTTCAATAATTTTTAAGCCGTTTTTTACATGATGAACATTCTGAAAAATCGACGAAAATTGAAATAGCCTAAAAATGTAATTTGAGTATGCAGATTTATTAACCTATTCAGAACTAGAACAGAACAGCTTTCCGAATTAAAATTAATGCAATTTTGGCTTAGTAGTGCGTTTTTTAAACATTGATTTTTGGAAAAAATTGTCATTTAAAAATATTGAAAAATCGACTTAAAAACGATATTTTAATTTTAGTCAGAAGCTCGAAACGGAGTGAAGGAGTTATTTCCGACCCTATATTCTATATATATTCTTGATCAGCATAAGCAGACGAATCTTTCTAGGCATAAAGGAGAGAAACAAATTTTTGAAAATTTTTTTCAATAATTTTTAAGCCGTTTTTTACATGATGAACATTCTGAAAAATCGACGAAAATTGAAATAGCCTAAAAATGTAATTTGAGTATGCAGATTTATTAACCTATTCAGAACTAGAACAGAACAGCTTTCCGAATTAAAATTAATGCAATTTTGGCTTAGTAGTGCGTTTTTTAAACATTAATTTTTTTTAAAAAATTGTCATTTAAAAATATTGAAAAATCGACTTAAAAACGATATTTTAATTTTAGTCAGAAGCTCGAAACGGAGTGAAGGAGTTATTTCCGACCCTATATTCTATATATATTCTTGATCAGCATAAACAGACGAATCTTTCTAGGCAAAAAGGAGAGAAACAAATTTTTGAACATTTTTTTCAATAATTTTTAAGCCGTTTTTTACATCATAAACATTCTGAAAAATCGACGAAAATTGAAATAGCCTAAAAATGTAATTTGAGTATGCAGATTTATTAACCTATTCAGAACTAGAAGAGAACAGCTTTCCGAATTGAAATTAATGCAATTTTGGCTTAGTAGTGCTATTTTTAAACATAAATTTTTTGAAAAAATTGTCATTTAAAAATATCGAAATTCGACTTAAAAACGATATTTTAATTTTAGTCAGAAGCTCGAAACGGAGTGAAGGAGTTATTTCCGACCATATATTCTATATATATTCTTGATCAGCATAAACAGACGAATCTTTCTAGGCAAAAAGGAGAGAAACAAATTTTTGAACATTTTTTTCAATAATTTTTAAGCCGTTTTTTACATCATAAACATTCTGAAAAATCGACGAAAATTGAAATAGCCTAAAAATGTAATTTGAGTATGCAGAATTATTACCCTATTAAAAACTAGAACAGAACAGCTTTCCGAATTGAAATTAATGCAATTTTGGCTTAGTAGTGAGTTTTTTAAACATTGATTTGTTGAAAAAATTGTCATTTAAAAATATCGAAATTCGACTTAAAAACGATATTTTAATTTTAGTCAGAAGCTGGAAACGGAGTGAAGGAGTTATTTCCGACCCTATATTCTATATATATTCTTGATCAGCATAAACAGACGAATCTTTCTAGGCAAAAAGGAGAGAAACAAATTTTTGAACATTTTTTTCAATAATTTTTAAGCCGTTTTTTACATCATAAACATTCTGAAAAATCGACGAAAATTGAAATAGCCTAAAAATGTAATTTGAGTATGCAGATTTATTAACCTATTCAGAACTAGAAGAGAACAGCTTTCCGAATTGAAATTAATGCAATTTTGGCTTAGTAGTGCTATTTTTAAACATTAATTTTTTGAAAAAATTGTCATTTAAAAATATCGAAATTCGACTTAAAAACGATATTTTAATTTTAGTCAGAAGCTCGAAACGGAGTGAAGGAGTTATTTCCGACCCTATATTCTATATATATTCTTGATCAGCATAAACAGACGAATCTTTCTAGGCAAAAAGGAGAGAAACAAATTTTTGAGCATTTTTATACCCTTGCAGGGTATTATAATTTCAGTCAGAAGTTTGCAACGCAGTGAAGGAGGCACCTCCGACTATATAAAGTATATATATTCTTGATCAGGATCAACAGCCGAGTCGATCTAGCCGTCTGTCCGTCTGTCCGTCTGTCCGTCTGTCCGTCTGTCCTTCTGTCCGTCTGTCCGTCTGTCCGTCTGTCCGTCTGTCCGTTTCTACGCAAACTAGTCTCTCAGTTTTGAAGCAATCTGAATGAAACTTTGTAGTTAGCCTTCTATATACTCTCACTCGTATATATGTCGGAACGGGCCGGATCGGACGACTATATCATATAGCTGCCATAGGAATGATCGGAAAATTTTTACAAAAAAAATTTTAACATTTTCAGTTTTCAATAGAATTGGATCAAATTTGAGATATAGCCATTTTACTATACTCTACAATTTTGCATAAAATTTTATGAAAATCGGACTACTATATCATATAGCTCCCATAGGAACGATCGAGAAATTAATACAATTAAATTTATAACCTTTTCAGTTTTCAACTGATTTTCATCAAATTTTAGGTATAGGCATTTAATTTAAGTCTTAAATTTTGTGGTAAATTTCATGAAAATCGGACGACTATATCATAAAGGTGCCATACAAACGATCGTTTGATGTGGAGGAAAAATGCAAATCAGTGAATGTAAAACTGCAAATATAATATGTATAGGTGAATGAAATGAAAGCAGGTATTACTTACTTCATTGTTTTTTAACACAAAGATATATAATTTGTATTGTATGGTTTTTTATTCATAGAAGTTCTATCTGCAAGGGTATATAAACTTCGGCGTGCCGAAGTTAGCTTCCTTTCTTGTTTTCAATAATTTTTAAGCCGTTTTTTACATCATAAACATTCTGAAAAATCGACGAAAATTGAAATAGCCTAAAAATGTAATTTGAGTATGCAGATTTATTAACCTATTAAAAACTAGAACAGAACAGCTTTCCGAATTGAAATTAATGCAATTTTGGCTTAGTAGTGAGTTTTTTAAACATTGATTTGATGAATAAATTGGCTTTGCCAGTGAGTCTCTAAAACAAGTTAAATATTTAAATGAATTTCAGTAAAATTATTCCGAAATATCAAGTTAAAAAAATACGAATTATGATACAAAAGTGGACTTTAGAGGGCAAACATGGCGTATACGTAATATTCACTTCATATTACGTATCCGCCTAGTGGAAACTTGCTTCATTTTTTACCCTGTTTGAGTATTCTAAATAAAGTCAGAAGCTTGTAACGATGTTAAGGAGTCATTTCTGACCCAATAAAATATATATATTCTTGATCAGAAGTAACTGGCAAATCTTTCTAGGAATGTTGAAAAAAAATACATTTTTGAAAAAAAATTTTAAATATTTTAAGCGGTTTTTACATAGTTATTATTTTAAACAATTTACACAAATTTTCATAGTTTTAAAATTTAACCAAAGTATGCAGATTTAATAACCTTTTTAAAGGTATAACAGAACAGCTTTCTGAATCGAAATTAATGCTTTTTTGGTTTAGTTTTGAGTTTTTTAATATTTAATTTTCTCCAAATGTTGTCAAATGAAAATGTCGACTAATATCGATGCTAAAAAGACGAATATTTAAAGCTTAGTTAAGAAAAAATATATTTCATTTATTTACATATACAGATACTACCTTCGAACATTTGAATACTTATTGACTGATCCTTGAAATGTATACCCGTTGACCATATTTTTGTATTTAAACCAACATAAAATCCATTTTGGCCTTCAAATCGCCAGACTTGTTCATGAACTTATACAGTGCAAGCCATAAATATTTATACGCACAGACGCGACGACAGGATTTGACTGCCATTTGCACATTTTCTCCCCGAAAAAGAAAAAAAACGTAAAGAAAAGGAAAAAAAGAGATAAAAAACAGAGAAAAGCCCCAACAGTTTTTGTTAAAAAAAAGTTGCAAATGACATTTGTCTCTCTCTCTCTCTCTTTGTGTGTGTGTGTGATATAGAACCGATTTGAATGATTTTAAACACATTAGCATATAAAATACATATGTTCGCAACGGTCTCCCTTTTTTTTTTTATTTCTGTCAAAACTTCTGTTCTCTTGCCGTAGGAGAAGAAGCGTGGCGTCGAGATGGAATGAATTTTCCGACAGCAATTTTCAGCATAAACATTCTGGCAGACAGACAGTACACACACACACACACACGCATAGAAACTGGCACACATATGCTGCTAAAGTTGAAACAAAAATATATTTAAATACGCACACAAAAGGCACTGTGAAAATATAAACAAATTTAGAAATAAATATGCTTAAAGGAGTTGTACTTTGTTTCGAAAGCTAATATAATTTTCAAATTTAAACTTTCTATATTTTATAAAAATCCTACAAAAACACAAAAACCATTTTAATCGAGTTAACTTTATGGCTTGTTAAAGTTTTAACTTGTACAGAACTCTAAATATATTTGTCTTTTACTATATTCATTTATAATACAATTTTTCAACTAGTAGAAAACTTTCTTAAAGCTTCTCAAGAATCAGATACATTTCTTACTCTGTGTTTTAACATTTCTGCTTTGCTTTTTCATAGGCGAATATGTGAGTAATTTTTCATTTCGGACAGTTTTGCGGAGCAGAAAAGACTTCTAATGCGATTGCACAGGATGCTGTAAACAAAAAAACCCCTTTACTATTTAATCTTTCCTTTCTATAAATCTCTATAAAAAAAAGAAATAAATAAAAACAAGATGTAAAAACAAAACGTAAAAGAAGATAGCAGTTTTCCTTGGTTTCCTTTCCTGTAGCTCTGTTCATTCCTCATTGAAAAGTATCCAATTCCTGCAGCCAGATGCATTTGCAGGCCACTTAAGTCTGAGTTGTTTATTGATTCAGTTGGCCTTTTCCTTTTGGCCAAACGAAAATTTGAATGCCAGTTTAGACAGCTTTTCATTCATTCTGGTTTTTTTTTGCCAGCCAGCTATTTAAGTTCCAGGAAGTCATGACTCACACCTTAATATAATCAGTTCTCCCCCATTCAATTAGAATCGTTATCAATATGGCTATGGATAGACCCTCTCTCCTGGCACTGCCTTAATAAACTTCATTCAGATTGATCGTTTTATCGCACTTATGGTTTATGGATTTATCAACACTCCCCGGGACTTTATGGGACACAACGACCAGTCACTGGTTTCCGTTTTATGGCCCTCCGATGATTATATATCTCTATACCCGATAGACTTGTGCCGCGACCTCGGATTCCTGCGAAATCATTCAATCCCCTTTGCATGGCTTATTTTTCATGCGATTCACTGGACTGCACTTCAGTCGCCACTCCGGAAAGCTATCTGGGAAATTCGGCCAGGAATTTCCAGGGGGATTATACAAACATCTCGATTTCGCGAAATTCCAAGTCAAACTAAGCCTTTTCTCCCATCGTTTCAAAGTTTATAAATCAATCAATTGTGTGTGTGTGTGTTTGAGTGAGATAATATATAGAGATTTTTGCAGTATGCTAGAAATATTTCAGGAAAATCTTTAATTTGTATAGATATTATTATTAAAGAATTTGAAATCCCAATAATACTTTTTTCCTCTAGTTTTAACTAGATTTCATACTAAAAATATTTCTGTGTATTTTTTTGGTTAAATGTAAAAACAACATAGTATTCAATCGAACAACAATATACAATGTTTCTATTAAAGGTTGCTAAAATGTCAGAAACTTATGGCAGCCGTGTGGATAAATGGGACCAATTAGGCCATTTAACTCTACTCTTTCTTGGGAAACACAAAACAAAATGTTTTCACTTAAATCACATAAAAAAGGGGGAAAACAGCGGGATGAAAATGGAAAATAAAAAAGGAAAATGTAAGAATAAAAAGAGCTGTTCCACAGACGAAAAGTGAAAGCGTTAGCGTAACTGGACATCAGAAAAGCAAAACCAACAACAGCAAAAGGTCCATAAACAAATAAAGCAAATATATATATAACATATATATATAACATATACATATATATATATAAGTAAAACAATATGGGGAAAACAACAAAGGATGGAGGGAGCAACGTCCCGCCATCGGCTTCAACACAGAGTTTTAAAAATGTTCAGTTATAAATAATGGAAAACCAACAAACAAACAAACAAACGGCAAACAAGCAAAATGGTTTTTGGGGAGCTGAAAAATAAAAACGAAAAACACAACACCGTTACGCAAATGGAGAATATAAAAAATGTATGTATAAAAAAAAAATAATAAAATGCATCCAACACAGTTTTTCCAGTGAATTAAATATGAAAATCGAATTGAACCGAACTTAAGACTGAAACTGAACTAAGACAACACCACCGACAAGTGCCACAATAACCAGATTAAATCAATTAATGCTAATGCTTACAGAGAACTAAAAACAAATATATGTATGTATAAAACGTTTAAATATAAGGGAAATGGAGGGAAAATACTTCTATCTGAGGTAGAGTGAGTAATTGCAAATTTTGGAATGTTTAATTTAGAATTTTGATATCGCAACGATTAAGGTTGAGTTCATTTTGTATTACAAAAATAAAACGTAATGTCTTAAACTAAAATAAAAATACCAGAGCTCGTTAGAGATTCCTTTTTTAAGCATTGCCTGCCATGTACAAGCAATGGTGAACGAGAGAAACGACCCTCCTAGAAGCGAAACCGAATGTTTTACAAGTCCGAATAAATAAATACACAAAAGTTCTGCTACCAAGACAAGATGTAAGTGAATATTTCTTTAAAAATACAATTACTTAGCCTTTTAAAATGATTCATGATGAATCGCCTGTGTAATGAATTCATTCATGAATTAGTTGCCATCTCGAAGATGTCAGCTTTGATTTTTATTAAGCAGAGCAGGGAACGAGAAACAGCCGAAAATCCAGTGACAACGAACGGAAATCGTATCACAGGGAGAGAGAGTGGGAGGGTGGGGTGCAAGGAGATGGCGAAAAATTAAATTAACAGGCCAAGCAATTTTGACCATTCCCCCCCACACCCACACCCACACACCCATCCATTTTTCCGTTTTTTCTTTGCCTGCTTTTCCTGCTTTTCCTCCTGGCCATCAGCCATCAAAATATTTGTATATATTAGGCAGTGGGGAGCAACAAAAGAAAATATGTGGAGCAAAACGCCAAAGGACATGGCCGGCATTTTTGATTTTGTTTACATTTGGCATTTTTCATATTTTTGTTTTGTCTTTTTTCTGGAGTTGTTTTCCTCCGCAGGGCGAAGGATGACAAAAAATTAAAAGGAAAGAACAAAAGTGTAGCATACATTAGAGGGCCGACCACGACATGGAGATAAAGGAGTAGCTGGGAATATATTCCAACACTATCAAAATGAAATAATATATGAGCCAGTTATAGGAAAAAATCTATCAATATATGAAATGCAGCTGCTTGGCTTAATATTTTCGATATTTTGTGTCGAAATTGTTCCCAGAACTAAGGCCAAGCTACAATCAAAATCGAAACGCAGCGAAAACAGCAATTTTGAGTCCCTGAAAAACAAACTTGTGACACAAACACACACACACAAGGAGAAAGCGTAAAAAGGGCGCTAAGGATAACGCAGCAGGATGGGTTAGAAAGGCAAGGCAAGAAAAAGAAAGGCGAAAGGCGAAAGGGGTGGCCACAAGGCAGATGTTACCCTCTTAGCAAATGCAAGGACACCAATGTCCTCGGGCTGAGTGTGTGTGTGTGTACTCCTTGGACACGGAGAGAAAAATAAATAACGAAAATCAAACTAGAGATGGATTTTGAGAGTAAATTTTGAATACTATATATAGATAAAAAATTTTAATATATTAAAAATTAGCCAACACAACTTTAGTCTTGAAAAATAACAATATATGACAATACAGCATGGATATTGTGTTATTTTCTGTCATCCGTAAACCTAATTCTTCTTTTGATTTTGAATTCCTAATTGAGACATGCGAAACTGTATTAAAAGTTCCACTCTAAATACCACTTGCTTAATGATTTTTCGACAAGCATTCTATTTGCTTTTCCCCCCGTAGATCGAATAGTGTAGAGGGACCTTCATGGGGATGAGGGCAAAAGGCTAAATCGTAGGCAAAGGCAAAGACGTGAGTTGTCTGAGCTTCTGTCTGGCACAATCAAAACAAGGAGCCTTCAGCCGGGCCAACGCAAGTCTAATTAACTGCCAGATACACAAGGACACTCACTCTCCAAGCCGCAAAAAAGTCGCAAACACCAGAAAAGTGAGAGATGTGTGGTGGAGGCTGTAAGTTGGTGAGACCTTTGTCATTGGACCAAAAAACCTCCTTGAGTTTTGCTTTTTAATCCGCAAATTAAACCAAATCGAAACCTCAAAGATTCAAAAAGAAAATAAATAAATACGAATACAAAAAAATATATAGTATCTTTTAGTGCCTCTAACTGAGTTCCTCTCAGCCGTAACAGTGTGTGTCTGTGTGGCTTTATCTGCTGTATCTGTATCTGTGTCGGTGTCTGTATGTCCTGTCTGTATGCCGTCGTCCTTGTGCGTACTCAACATTAATTGTAATCGCAATAGAGAGCAATTGTAATGGCAAATGACATAAGTAAGGGGCCACAGCGATGATACTGACAGCGGGAACGATAATTTGGTAACGATAACGATAACGATATAATGATAACGGTAACATAAAGGAAACATAAACCGTAACAACAAAGGCAACAACAGCAATGGCCAGAGCCAACAACTTAATCAAATTGAATTTATAATTATGTTATTCATGTCGTTGATATTCTCACCTGCTAAATCTTGAGTTCTTTTTTGCGAATCATCGCTGGTCCTGTTCAGGATCAAGGATAATGAGGGATCTTTATCATTCTACGGGTGCCAGTAGCACCCCAGGTTCCAGATCATCGTCTTCAGTGTTGGTTTCTTATCGATTATAGGTGGGATTCTTCCAGATTCTTCTTTCAATTTTATTGACTTTCTTTAGTTGATGAGGATTTTGGGATGTTGTATGTCTTTAATTTTGGGTTTTAATGTATTAAGATTTTATATTTTTTAATTCTGGTATTAGTTAGTTCTTGATTTAACTCTTCACTTTTTGCTTATTATATATCAAAGTACCTTTTGTTTATATTCAGATCAGATCATAACTTCCGGTTTAAATTTATTTTTGTTATTATTTATTTATAGTTGTGATCAAAGACGATCTCCGTTTTGAATATATCATTAAAATATATTCCTATAGAGAGAATTTTTCCTTTTCCTCGAATGATCAACCTTTATTCAGAGTTTTTCTGTCCTCAGTTGGATGCGGGATCGGGGTTAGATCATTGTTTTTTAAAATACAAGTGGGATATGTGGATATTTCCTTGAGTTATTTTGTAAAAAAATAACTATCATATGATTCCATAATTTTAAATAATCGAATTATCGAAATAATCAATAAAACAGGATATGCGGGAATTTCCTTGTGTATTTCTTGATTTAAAAGGGTTCTTTGAAGTTTAAAATATGGGATTATATTCATCAAATTACAATTATTACAAAAGAGTTCAAATAAGCACAATATGTAGAGATATTAATTACTTTTTTATTATCTTATATATTTTTATTTTTTAGCCGTTTTATAGTTTAATCTGGTGTGTCTGTTTTACTTTTCGATAAGTTTGGTGTATTTGTCGATCGTTTAGTTCGCTGACGATGACGTGTCAGATTCAGTTTCAAATTCAGAGTCCGAGTTGCTGGACTTGCTTTGCCTTTTCGACTTGATCAGCTCGATCAAATACCTAACGATCAGCTTGATCTGATATAGATTTGTATAGTACTGATCAAGGAAACTGTTCATTCCGATGTGAATATGTTCAACTGTTAATTATAATAATGTTTACAGACTTAAAAGCGTACTTTCCATAGCTTTCCTCAATCAGATTGCGTAATACTACGATTCTTTTTTGGGTTTATTTGGATATCAATACTTTGATTTTCGATTTTTGATCTTGTAATCGAAGTAAAATGTAAATAGTGTGTCGTTGATAGTTGTATTTGGTGTGAATAGACTCGTTATGTGATGGTTTTTGTTAAGATTTCAGTTTGTTTTATATGATTTATCAATCGAAAAGTTTCGATTATTTAGCTCTCAACTTAGTTTATATTTGGTTTTCGATTAAATATGACATTTAGATATTTATTTAGAACATTTATAGGGATAATATTGTAAATACTTGCTCGTTGAAGTCAAGTTTGTTGTAAAGATGTTATAGTTTGTCTTCAATGCGAATTCCTTTCTCTCGAATCTATGTTCTTCCTTCCGATGATATCGATTTTGACCTTGATTTCCAAATCTTTGAATATTTGTGAATATTTATGATTCAATCCTGTTGTTATTGCCTTTCACTTTGTCTCTGTTAAATATGTTTCACTTGATATGTTTACTGTTTTGGGAAACACAAAAAAAAATGCCACAAAAAAGAAAGTGAATTTATAGAATATATCTTTTTCCAATACAAAACACTTGGTGAAACAAAAACTCGGCGTAAGCAGAAGAAATCGCTTCATTTGGCACTTTGAAAACACGCACAACAGGAAGGGGAACAGGAAGGGGAAACAGCAGCCATTTTCGCGCCTTTTTGCAGTTTTGGCGCCAAACAGCAGCAGGTCTTGGATTTATATTATTTGAATGCTTGAATTCGTAAGTTAATTTCTATTTTCTATATTCCAATTCTTCAATTTAAATATTAAGTTGTTTTTAAGTTTTTGTACGAAATTTGAAATTGTTTGGCTTCTTAAGCGGCAGCCAAGATTTTGGCGCCTTACGACTAACCGAAAGCTGCCTCTGCCTGCCACTGCTGTGCCAGGTCCTACTGCTGCTGATGATGCCACGACTGCCACGACTGCCACGGCTGCCACTGCTCCTTCTGCTCGTCCTGCTGCTGCTCCCAGGATTCTCTCGAGTGCCAACGAACCGTTTCCAACTACCTTCGGCCGCTATCTGGAAGCTTAACGCGCTCGATGCCTCAATTTAAACCCTTCGCCTTCGGCTGCATTGCGGAAAAGCGCGAGGAAAGCCGAGGCGGGACTCGGAAAAGCCAAGCGCCCCCACAAAAGCTTGGCTCGCGACCTGGCTTGCGGCCAGGAAAGTGCGAAAAGCTTCTGCGGAGGTGTGTGTGTGGGAGGGCCACTTGTTGCCAAGAGCCGGGCGAGCTTTTCAGCTGCCAAAGCTGATCTCTAAGCGCAAAAAATCAAAAACCAACCTCCACAAATGTACCAAAAGCGACAATAAACAATAAAGTTTAACAATTATAGCACTGAACAACTAACTAAAGTTAACTTTCATGACTTCTTTGCTAGTTTTTAAAGATTTAACCTATTATGAATACCTGTTATTTTGCTTTATATATCATAAATTAATGTATGATTTTTAATTGTTAAAAATATAAATATAATAAATAATATTTCGTATTTTTCATATTTTTTTAAAGCCAAAAAAGAAGAAGAAACACAATTACATACCTGGATCCCATAATCGATGTTTATCAATATAAGCTTGGTGGAAATATCAACGATTTTAATACGAAACACACCCGGAATATTCACTCGGCATTAACTTTAAATTAACTTAACTTTTCACTCGATCAAAAATAACACGTGCACTTTCGGTTTTTTTTTTACGCGACGCGCATGGAGTATGTTTATCGTTTGAAATTTTAATTAGAACTGTAGATGCTCTCTGGTAAATGGGAACTAAATACAAGTTGCTTAAGCCTAGCTTGAGAGAGCGGCTTGCAAAGCTCTCTAGACTATTTATCTCTCCCTCGCTCTCTCTCTCTCTATATTCTTTCTCCTTTCTTCTCTCTCTTCTCCCTTCTCTCTCTCTCTTTCTTCTCTCTCTTCTTTCTTATCTCTCTTCCTAATCTTGATTACAATCTTAAGATAAAATGTAATTGCATTTAGAAAGTGATTTACCAAGTCTTAGAACCTTAAAGCCTGTAAAAACCATTACCTTTTCCAATTAAACTAGGCGGAGACACCTGTTTACATTGCGAATTAAGTTCCTCATTAACTCAAGCGTGTGTGTGTGTGTTTATTTATGCAAATATTATTGTATACTGAGCGTGTGTGAGAGGTCCCACATCCTAATCCCTAATCCCCTGGTGCTTCCTCAACCCTTTTTCCCGACCCCCGAGAGAGTTGAAAGAATGTTTTTTATGGATGATATGAATGCACAAAAAAAAACGATATTACACACAAAAGAGAATTTACTATGCACAAAGCTAAGTATTCATTTCAGAAATAATCATCAGTTGTACAAATCCTGCTCGTGTGCAGGATTTAAAGGATGAATCACAGGAGGAATTGCTAGTGCTGTTGGTTTTTGCGTTGATAAAGCAATTTTCCGGCTGATGGCAATTATTTTTCCGTCGAAGGTTTACAGTGCATTCAATAAGTATATATCCATTGCTTTATTTTTTCTATACATACATTTGGTTTGCCGCTGCTTGTTGTGTGTGTGTGTGTGTGTTTGTGTGTGAGTGTGTGGTGTATGTCTCGTGTGTGTGTGTTAAGTAATTTGTGCAAAAATTTATTTAAAGCTAAGTTATACCTATGGTTGTAAACATTAGGCGTAAAATATATGCATATATATATCGATATATGTATGTATGTATGTGTAAATTGTGCATACAGTGCGTTTCAGAACCATAAGAATATATTGTGCCTAAGTTAAGTTAAAGCCAGAATGTGTAAATACAAAATAATTTAAGCCTTAAAGGCATTTTACGTTGAGCAGAAGGTTACAGAATGTGTAATTTCAAAGCTACAACTTGACCGCATTGCTCTAAGAGATCTCTAATCTTTTGCCTATAAAGCTTGCAAGGAATAAAACAAAAACAAAAAAAATAATGGATGAAGCTATGCAAAGAATTAAAGTATCTTTTACAAGAATAATCACTTAAATAATATTCAAATCGAAACTAATATATTGTTTAGCTTAAAACTGATGCTTTAGCAAATGGCATAATTGTTTTTTTTTTTAATCAAGGTTTTATAGCAACAACCTGCTTCTTACAGCTATGATACGCACTATATATGGTTAAACTAGATTGGGTCGATTTTTTAATGGCTGTCAAAAGGTATTTCCTGCCAGTTTTAGTATTCGATTGAAAGCAGAATCATAACATAAAGTATCCTTCCTAATAACCAAATTTCATTTCAAAAACTAATACTTTTGGGGGAACTTAAATGAGATATAGTAAGTGTGAAGCTTAGAACTTTCTTCTTGACTTTTGTTTTCGATCAAAACCGACCCATTCCGGCAAGTGCACGGTCTGTATGTTCTGTGTGTGGTGTGTGTGTTATTCAGGCAGGAGCTGCTATCCATCGAATACTTAGGGTCTACTCTCTCCTCGAAGCGGCAATTGGATTGCAGATCGCTCAGGATGGGAATTAGGTTCGGGCCCGTGCTCGTGCCTCCGATCAAAACATGCCGTCCGACCTTGCCACTGGGATGAGCACTATAAGGAAGATGACAAAGTTGCGCATGACCAGCCGCCAGTCACTGGGCACGGCGTACGGCAGCAGGATCTGCGTCAGACGGTGCACTTCGTGCGAGGCGCACACAAATATAAACGAC
Organism: Drosophila serrata; assembly: GCF_035046125.1. Classification (NCBI taxonomy): domain Eukaryota; kingdom Metazoa; phylum Arthropoda; class Insecta; order Diptera; family Drosophilidae; genus Drosophila; species Drosophila serrata. The sequence continues at coordinate 169,696 of NW_028257234.1, read as the reverse complement.
GTGATGATCATGTTCAGCGTGGGAAAGCCGGGCAGGAGGACGAGCACACCATGGCGATCGGCGGCCAACCAAATGTGATACTGACACACGAACAGCTCCAGGGAGATGCGTCCGAACCAGGCAAAGAACGCCGAGTAGCGCGTCCGCAATATGCCCGATATGTTCCTCAGGACCACATAGCCCACTATTGGGATGAACAGGATGTACGAGTGAATCTCCTCGCAGTTCTGAACGTTGCGGCAGAGGAAGGAGAAGGCGGTGTATACGCCCACGCCGAGTAGGGCCAGCAGAGTGACCGAGATGGAGGTGCGTCGCGCGAAGAGATTCCCATGATTGTTGTCATCAAAGACACTGTACTTCTGGGCGATGTGAAAACAGGCGGCATAGATCATGCCAAAGGCCACCGTATACCTGTCCAGCTTCCATTGGTGCCACCACTCGTGCAGATCATCGTCTGTCGTCACAAACAGCGCCTTCCACGGACGTGTCACAAAGATCCGCTCGAAGAATACCTCCGACATGAAGAGTACCGTGATTCCTCCGAGGCAGCCTATGAACTTACACACCAAATATAGATAATGCAGCGGATTGGCGTCCACCGAGGCAGCGGAGATCCTTGGCGGCAATGCCAGCACCAAGTACACTACGCACAGCCAAAAGGAGAGCAGCGGTACAAAGTAATAGAACTGATATGGTCGGTTCATGCAGAAGCACAGCAGCACACTAAGGAAGTTCGCACGAAACATGGACTGGAAGAAGCGCACAAAGAGCGAGCCACCATTGCTGCCCGTCTGCCACAGGTGGCTGAAGTGCGTGTAGCCGGTAAGGAAGAAGTACCCGGAGATCAGCAGCTTAATGTGCATGTGGATGGGCAGGATGCGCTGAGCCCCTGTCATATAGTAAATGAGCACAACCAGCAATATCCAGCCGCGCAGCTCATCCGTTTGATCGCGATTCAGGACCTTGGTGAAGCGCGAATCCTCGGTGAAGAACAGTCCCAGGGCGAAGACATAGCCAACGGGTATCCAAAAGCTGAACTCCGAGTAGTATTTGTTCTCCTTCATGAAGAAATTGGTGCGGTCGCAGAGGTAGAAGTAGGCCAGAATTAGGCCCAGCAGGGACAGGGACACCATGGGCGTGCTGGCTCCTCCTCGCACGCCATCGTTGGACTGATATTGCTGCTCCTGCTGCTGTAACGGCACATACAGTGTCTGCCCCTGCAGATGGAGCATCCATCTCCTCAAACACAGGCCGCAGACCAGGCACATGCACACACCGAACAAGGCATACGCAACTATCTGTAGCGTGGTGTGCGGTTCGGAGCTACTGCAACATGTTCCATCGTTGTAGTTCATGTAATCGTTACAGTACATATTCCACAACAGCTGCACTTCCAGCCGCTGTCCATGCGCGCACAGCTGATGCCCCTCGGCGGCATTGTCCAGCAGACCGTTGGCTATGTGCCATGCCGACTCCCACACACTGATCTCCGTATAGCGGAAGACGCCACGGGCCACATTGTTCAGCCGTTCAATGTGCTCGTTCTGCAGGAGCTTCCAATTGGCGGGCAACTTCTCCTCATCCACGCGATCCGCCAGTTTCCAGAGCACGCGAGACGTTTGGGCCACCAGCCGATGAAAGGGCGCGACGAGCAGAGTGAGATTGGCGGCATATTGACGCAGCACATCGTCGGTGGTGTTGCCGGCGAGGAGACCGGCATAGGTGAAGCCCACCACATACACAGAGGATAGTTGCTTCTCGGCCTCAAGATGATACAGACGCTCTACTAGCGAGGGACTCACCTCGTCCGCTTGGATGTACTGGGCCAGCATATGCAACTTCTGATCCTCGAAGCGCGCCGATCGGCTGGCATTGTTGTCGTCAGTGTCCTGCTCCTGCCCCTGCTCCTGCTCACTGGGCAAACGTAACTGCTCCACAAAACGATCGTAGAGCAGGCGGACACTGGCGTCCCCGATGAACACAAAGTTGTTCTTGTTGTCGAAGAAGGCGAGGTAGCGCAGGCAACGCCGCGTATCGCTGTAAGGGGGGTGGAGGAGATTCCAGAGGTGAGTCATAGGCCCAGGTTATCTATGCTATGATTACTCACGTGAGGGAGTACTTGTGAACCATGCAGCCGTATGGTTGCCACTCATTGTCGCCCTTAAAGCGGCCCTTGGACAGCAGCCACTGGCAGGAGTCGCTTCCTAAGAGGCAGAGACGTTAACCAGGATAAATCAATAAGGGAGGACTTCACTCTATACGGACTACGCACCATAGTTCCAGTTAAGTAGGCCGTGGTAGAGTATAAAGCCAAGCACCAGGAGCAGCGCCACCTTCTTGGCATTGGTAGCATTCAATTGCTCCATGAACACATCAGCTTTGGTGGGCAAACGCTGACCGCCTCCACCGGAGCCGCCAATGCAGATGCCGCCTAGCTCTGGACTGACTGCCGATGGGGCTGAGCCGCCTCCTGATGCAGCTCTTCCGGCCGTTGTTCCCCCTGCTACGGCAACTCCTCCTCCTCCTCCACTGCCGCGTAATTCCCGAAGCTCCATAATTGACGCCCGTCGCTCCTCTCTCCCACTCACTGGCTCGCTCTCCCTCTTGCTTGCTCTCTCTTTTAGAGTGACTTTAAAGACTATTGCATGGCCGGGGCACCAGCATGTATCCTTGGACTCCTTGGCTGCAGTGTCTATGGGGCAGTTTCGGGGCTTTATTTATTGATTTCGCAGCCAATAATGAACTTCCTTCGCCGGCCGATAGGCGCCCGCTATCTCTGCAGCTGCCAGCCACCCGCCACCCCCGCATTTTCCCATGTTCGCCCGCGCCTATCGGAATCGAACAGCTGATGGTGGCGGTGTGTCCGGGCGAATGGTAAGCGAACTCACATAGAGGTTTAACATTTTAACCCAATAGTATGTAATTTTTAGCTTATTATCAGAAAGTCAATTAACATGTATTAAAGATGTTCAACTGCTCTGTTTTTGAAAAGCTACGATACTATCGATAGCGCCGTTAACGATTTGACAGTTATAATGTCAATCAGCTGTTAATCGATAACTTTGCGACAAACAATTATCGGTGCAGCAGAAATTTTTAAATCCTAAACATTTTTTGACAAATGGTGTTCAATTCTCTGAAGTAGGAGATGTTGGAAGTAAAGGAGCACCCAATGGACAACTGCCAGTTATTTGTGCAGCTGCGCAACATGTTCGAGGCCTACAATAGGCAGACCAAACGCCTCGCAACATTCCTCTATTGGAGCGGTAATATCTTCTTTGATTTGTCTTCTTTTTTCGCAATTAAAATATATTTGTTGTTAAGGCAATGAGGAGCGCATCGAAGAATTATGTACAAAAGTTGTCCAACTGCTTGTGGAGCACGAACTGGTGACCCAGAAGCCTCATCCCAAGCGCCCGGATGAGCTGGAGACACTGCCGACCGGCCCCGAGGCCATATCGCACTTGCGCGGTGTCCTCATCCTTTTGCTGGTCAACACGGAGGCCACTACCTGCTCTAGTCAGTCGCCGTGGAGCCTGCAATGTCAGCATTTGTGCCAGCAGTTTCCGCAACTTACACAGTTCCTCACCGTGGCCATTGCCATGAGCTGCGGTCTCCAGCAGCCGCTGTTGGAGTTTCTTGAGTGCGGCCCCAGCTGGGCCACCGTCCAATATTTCGGTACCCTCAACGACGCTCTGAGCCATGTCTCTCCAGATCGGATGGACGCCTTAACATGGATCTCAGGCACTTTAAAGGCCGCCGGTCGTGCCGGTATCGCTGATATGAATGATATACCGGTTCGCGAGATGGGCAGGATGCTGCAGCGTCACTTGCTTGACTCTAACGAACGCCTCAAGGAGCTGCGTCCAACGCCACGCAAAGTATACCTGGCTAAGGCCATGGTGATGCTCTTAGAAGTTATCCTAGAGGTTTTGGAGCCTCCAGGGACACCGGTTTCCTTCAACACCTTCAATAGCCTAAGTCCGGAAACTGATCAACAGGCACGTCATTCAGATCCTAAGAGCGTTGCAAAGCCCTATGTCAAAATCCTAATGGATGCCTTGCAACGCATCGTGGAGAAAGTGTCGGTGGATATATTCATGTATTGGATGGAGATCTCATCACCTTGGACACTCTACAACTACCAGGCCCTCATCTGCCACCAGTCAGCGGCAGTACTCAAGGCTGTTAAACCTTACGAAGAACTCAGCAAGCACGAGGTTTGCACGCAGCTGCTCACCTTTGCCCAGTCGGCCTTAACCTTTGAGGACATCCTGTCAGGCATGAGCATGGGTGAGCTGTTGTCCTTCCTCGATGGCGATTCGGGACCCGTCACCAAAGAGCAGTTACAGCTGGGTCTTGAGTGTCTGCTTAAACGCCCGATTGCCCTGGGCAATGATGAATGCCTGGAGACAATGGCGAAGCATATTGGGCTGCTCGGCCTGAAGCATGCTAAGCTTATACTAAAGCATTTGCATGACGTCGAGGAGGCCAGAAAGGCCATTCCAGACATTAAGATGGAGAAAATGGAGGAGGATGAGGATGAAATGAGCGATGGGGAGGAGCAGGATGAATATGCGGACCTTTTGCTCACAATTCTGCTGCCCATATTCACGCAGTGCAATCTGCAGGACAAGATCCTTTTGCTTCAGTTCCGCGACGAGTTTGGCATTACCAAGGCCTTCTCCTTCGCCGCGCCCAATCTCCAGGAGCGCCGCATCAGCTTCTTCAACAACCTCAATGGCAGCAGCGCGGCCGTGGTGCACCAGTTTCTGATATTCTGCTTTGAGGACCCCGAGGAATCCTGGCTGGCACTGGCCAAGTTGGCCATGGCGCATTCCCGTTTCTCTTCCTACTTTTGGCGAATGGCCAAGCACTGTGCCGCGCACTCGGTCCACCAGATGGCTCACTTAGCCAACCAGATGCTAACCGATGATGACGCCTTGCTTAAGGGCAACGCTTCGACCTTTCTATACTCCCTATACATCCATCCGTTGGTCCTGAACGGACTGATCAAACTGCGATCGAATGCTTATCGCGTAAGGCTGTGTGATGACATTCTGCCCTATAACCTGGAGCAGCTCAGGGCAGCTCAATCGAACTTTCTCCAGGCCTGTGCCGATGGTCTTAACGAGTTTTCTGCGAACCTGAACTATGTCATACTTCGGCGCATCCTGCAGCTGCTCAAGCAGCTGGAAGCCGTTGAGCACGAAATCCAGGCCTGTGGTCGTCAACAGCTGTTGCAGATGCGCAGAGAAGGCAAGGACGACCCCAATGCCGAGGAAGCTGTGGTCCAGGCCATGCACTATGTCGATATGCACCAGCATCTGCCCAAGTGGCGCCAAGCTCACATTCCGCTAATGACACAACTGTTGTTAACCATCGATTCCCTGCGTTGGAATCTAACCAATTTCGATTGGGAGCGCGTGGATCTTCTCGGCGAGGCAGTAAGCTACTGGCGGGAGAATACCAATAATTTGATGTTTCTGGATACGGGTGAGTTGGCTCGATAAAAAAGAGTCCTCTAGATCCTCTTAATCATTGGTTTTCTTTTATAGAGTTTCGCCAGAAGTTTGATGCCTGTACCTCTTGTTTGCAACACCAGGATTTCCTCACCGCAGAACTGCCACCGCCCGAGGATCCCAACTACCAACGCAAATTTATACGCTGGGTGACGCAAGCCAGCGCCCAAGAGGCCACCATACTCTTTCGCCAAAGCATTGAATCTCGTACCGACTGCATCCTCTTCTTTGATCTCGCCAAGTCTGTGGAACATGCAGACTCCTACACCGCTAATGAGGCATACATATTCCTCTTTGGCTGCCACGTGGACGCCTGCATTGGGTACACACGTAGACGCAGGAGGAGTCCCATGAAGCGTGAGTTGGCCCAGCGGCTGGCATTGATTGTAGGCGGTTCGCCGGAGGATACAGTGTCGGAAGTGAAGAAGAAGATGGACCTGTTTATTGACAGCATCAAGACCAAGTCTGGATAAAGCATTTTCAACATTATCTTGTAATACTTCATATCCTTCGAAAGGATATGGTTACATTTTTTGAAGAATTTAAATATTAAATTTTAAATACAAATACAAGGGTTTTTTATCCATAAACAACATAATGAAGCAGAAGAATACTATAGTTTACTCTAAAGCTTTCCACTGGGATGTTTCAAATATTAGCGGTCGATTCGTTTGGGTCGATGCCTATCCGGCTGAATATATCGCAGATGTATTTAAAAGTTCAGTCATTTAGTCGTATAGGGAACTCGGAGTACGGGTGCCTTTTTTTAATTAAAGCTATTATTTAAGTGTATTGTTACTCTTAAGCTATTTCCTCATTTGTACTAAAGCATATATTTAATAGCCACATATTTAAGCTCTGTTCAATCGATATGTACATCGTACTATCGATAATGAGGTATCATCGTATCATCGATAACACCCGATAGTCTCATCTCTAAATTGACAGGCGTTTTTCTGGCAGAATTTGTGGCTTTGCATTTGCCTATGAAAATTAACGAAAGGAAAACCCGAAGACCGAGTGCGTGAAAAACATTCGACTAGATTGGAGTGAAAAACCAGCCGAAGGAAGTGAAAAAACGCACGTTGATCGTAGTTTTTTCCAAAATAACCGCACGCGACAATAGAAAACCGCCGTGCGTGTGTTAGTGTGAGTTTTCGGCCATTCCTTTATTTTTTTTGTCCGTTTTCGCAAGCGTGTGTGTGTGGTCGCATCAAATTTACCGATATTCCGGACAGTGAGCGAAACGGACGAGAAAAACGCGCAGTGTGAAAAGGAAATAACGCGGGGGGAAACACAAAAAAGGTAACAAAACAAGCAAATTGCTGCAGATATAAAAACAACAGCAGGCATTTCGGAGAGTACTGGCGAAAAAACGCAAACGTAAGCGAAAAATCAAGCATCCGTGTCTCACCTCTCTCCCTGTCTCTGTCACACAGCCCCTGCCTGCCCCTGGCCCTTTCCCTGTTTCACTCTTTATTTTTCTCCCCCTGTATTTATGTATGTGTGTTAAAAATATATATACGTTCGAGTGTAATTCCATTCCGTGTGCATTTCCTTAACAGCCAACAACATCATCAAAAAGGACGAACCGCACAAACACAAACGGAAATTTAACAACGTTAAGAAAAGAGGAGCGCAGAGCAGCGCCGCATAACGAACAACAACAATCCACCAGCAGTAGCAGCAGAAGAAACATCAAGAGCCGCCAAAATGAGCAAGCCACTCTTTGAGACCCCGCTGACCATTGAACCGGAGCATGAATTGCGCTTTGTTGGTAAGTGAACGAAAGATTATTGCATTCTGTGTTTTGGTGGGAAGGTCGTCTCATATCGACCAAAGAACTAACGCCGAATTCACCTCCAATTTGTTGCAAATTCGCTTCGAAGGGCCGACCGCCCGAGGAGCAAACTGCAAAGTTCGCTCGCACGCACACACGCGCAGCAAGCAAGCGCGTTCTGCCCTGCTTGCGCTCTCACTCTCGCTCTCTCTCGGCTCGGTGCGATATGTGGTGTTCTCTCGTTTACTTTCTTTTGCAGCTTATCAATAATTTCCGTTGTTTTTGTTGTTCTTCTCGCGTATGATTTTCTTCGTACATTTTTTGAGGTCTACGTGTGCCGTCTCGTCTTCTTAGTTATCACCCTCTTCGCCCCCTCGGCCAAGTTTTCTGATGCCGGCAGCTGGCGTCGCTCTCTTTCTCTCTTGCACTCCATAGCCTGTCCCATTCGCTCACGCGTTCTCTCTTAGGCTCCCGCTCCCGCCCGCTTTCGGCCCAGCGTTTTTGGCTAGCATTTTATTTTTATACGCAAAAACTTGTCATGGGCCATTTTAATTTTTTCTTGTCTTTTACTTTTTGAATTTTGGCCAAAAAGCAACAGCAGCAAAAGCGGCAGCGGCAGCAACAGCAACAACATTGCAATATGACAGCAAAAAGCACTCACTCGCTGCACTGTGGCCAGAAAATGTATTGAAAATGCGTAAAATAATTCTTAAAATTATTAATATTCGGTCGACATCAAGGCAACTATCTATATTCATTGTTGTTATTAACTATTGTAGTTTTAATTAAACTATAATTTAATTTAAATACGAAACTCCTATCCCACTGTGCGCAAATATTTTCATATTTGTGTAAGAACGCATTTGTGTGTGTTTGTGGGCCTTAGCCCCATTCTTTTCCCACCACCACCCCCCCTTCGTTTGATCGTTGACTATTGTGGGTGGTGCCCGGGTGTGCGGGTGTTTTAGGGCGGACAATAGAAGGGGGGGAGGTAGTAGCAAAAACACATGCATGACGCGACGACTTTGTCTAATGAAATTTCCTTGAAGCACACTCACACACACACACACACCCACCCAAGCACGCATAACATGCACGCACACAACGGCGGCCATTTAAAAGGCAGGAATTCGTGTTACTTTGTTTTGCGGTGTTTTGCTTTTGCTCTTCCTCTTGCCCATTCCCACTCTCGCTCTCGCGTAAAGAAAACAGGAGAGTATTTGGGGATTTGTCAAGAGGCCACGATCGATTTCTAATTGGGACACAAAAACCATTGTAGAAGTCTTACGTTGAAGTTGTTGATACCCTACAATTACTAGTAAATAAAAAAATACGTGAAACATTTGTTAGATGTCATGAGAACTTTTACGCTGAATGTTAAGTAAATTCTTTATACTTTAATATATTTATTTGTTGCTAGTAAAATATATAAATTTTACCACTTTTGTTTTAATATTATAATGTAAAACACTTTCAATACCTTAAACAATTGATTAGTTCCAGTTTCTTTGTCTTTACATAGTTTAGTAAAGTCTGAGTTTAGCAACAGAGTTTCAAAGATTTAAAAATGCTTAGTATAATCTTAAACATCTAAGATATTATAACTTCTAACACTATATCCCAAGGACTTTATATGCTCCATAACTTCATTACAAGGGTATTCGTCCCTCTCTCTCCATTATTTTGCCTAGTTTTTCTTTCTCGATATTTTCCTGTTTTTAAGCCAGTTGCCGCTTTTGTTTTGCTTTTAATTCAATTAATTTGAACTTGTTTTTCGCCCCAATGACGCAATGGGCGTGACGGGACCCAAAGAACTGCGGAACGAAGTGGAAAGTGGGCGGAATTTGGGGGGGGGGGTGAAAATGCCGCCAATGGAGTGTGACTAATCGAAGGTTCCTTGCTAATCCTTTTCCTTATCGCATTCTCGTCTTCGTTACAGGACCATTCAATCGTCCCGTCGTCACAATCATGAGTCTGCGCAACAATTCGGCTATGCCCTTGGTCTTCAAGATCAAGACAACCGCCCCGAAGCGCTATTGCGTACGTCCAAACATTGGCAAGATCCTGCCTTATCGTTCGACCCAGGTGGAGAGTGAGTATTTATTTGATACCTACATATAATATCTGTTCTAATATGAATTACCACTTATAGTCTGCCTGCAGCCATTTATCTACGATCAACAGGAGAAGAACAAGCACAAGTTCATGGTGCAGAGCGTCCTGGCTCCCACGGATGCCGATTTAACCGATTTGAATAAATTGGTAAGTAAGCCAGAATAAAATCCGTATTGACTCATATATATTTATTTATTTCCCGTTCGCGTTTAGTGGAAGGAACTGGAGCCGGAGCAACTGATGGACGCCAAGCTGAAGTGTGTGTTTGAGATGCCCAACAACGATGCAAATGCCGAGAACACTAGCGGCGGCGCCGGTGGTGCCGGTGACATCGGTGTCGGCGGCGGTACCGGCAGTGCCGGCGGTGGCAGCGCGGGCGCCAACACCAGCTCAGCCAGTGCCGAGGCGCTTGAGAGCAAGCCCAAGCTAGCCAGCGAGGACAAGGTATGTTTAAACTCCTCTGATCTCTGCTGTCTCTGTTAACTCTGGTATTTTATCCCTCCCTATACAGCCCTCGAATTTGCTAGATGTAACCGATGTGGAGTCGATGGCCGGTACGATTAAGGGTCTGCGTGAAGTCAACAGCGAACTGCGAAAAGAAATTGTCCACTTGAAGGTAGGTCCTGGGACAGGCAACACTTTAATGTCCGCTAGAAAAACTTAAAAGTTGAAATAGTACAAAATTTCGAGATCTTTATAAGCCAATCAAAAAAAGCATAGAAAAGCATTTTAAAAATGCAAGCAAACAACATACTCTTTAGGCTTTGTTATGATCGGTTTCAGATTCGATTCTAAGATTCAGTTTTAACTGCGGCTTCTCGAAGTTGCTAGTTTTCTTTCTTGTTATTCGGTTGAAATAAACAATCGGATAATGTTTATCAATGGGATTGAATGACACCTTTCTCGTTATGTTTCAGCCAATGATAAACTAGTTCCTGTTAATGAGGGCGTTGTTTATAATTGTCTGGGTACTTGTTGATGTTCAAAGCTTATTGCTTATTGCTCATTGTTTAGATAATAATTTTTCTTTCTCTCTGTCTCTGTTACAGGATCAAATCACACGCTACCGCAGCTCTGCGGCCATCAAGCAGGTTAATGAGCCCTATGCCCCAGTTTTGGCTGAGAAGCAGATTCCAGTCTTTTACATTGCAATTGCCATTGCTGCGGCCATCTTGAGCCTTTTGCTGGGCAAGTTCTTTCTCTGAATGCCATAAACACCACAACACCAACGACAGCAACACCTAACATGCAACATGCAACATGCAACATGCAGCAGCAGCAACAGCAGCAACATGCAACAGTAACATCATCAATCTACAACAACAGCAGCAAGCAAGCAACAACGAACGGCAAGCAGCAGGGGCATTACAACATCATTTAAACGCTGCACCATAACAACAGCAAAGAAAGACAAACAAAAAAAAGCTAAGAAATTAATATATATATTCGCAAGAGGTAAAATCCCTATTTGAAATCAAAGCTCCGATTTTTGTTCTAACGCATTCTTTTTTTTTCGTTTCTCAATCATTTAATTTTTTGGATTATCGCTTACGTTAAACATTATGTTACTTGAAAAGTGATTTACAACCTATATATATATATATATCCGTCTTAGTCGTTTTAAAGATGCATTTCGATAATGTTGGCAAATATGGACAAAATTGCGTTGATGGAGTATTTTTTAAGGAAAAACAAAATTATTTAAAGAAGCCAAAATTAAACACACAATCTACTATATATATTTCTTTCTCGACACCGAATAAACTTGAGTTTTATAAATATTTTTTGTTAACTGTTTTGCTATTTTTTTGTTTTTTTTTTTTAAGAATGTAAGAGCTAAAACCAATACAAAAATTAATTAAATAAAAAAAAAACCTTAAAAAAGTTGCAAAATAAAGGGAAAAAGCAAAAAAACTAAAATCAATCAAAGGAAAAGCTTCAAAAATATGAAAAACAAAACAAAAGGAAAATGCTCTGCTAGGCCGACGCTCTCTAAGAAAAATTACAAAACAGCTGCTTCACCCTCCTTCCGACTATGTTTCTCAAGCCCAGACCGATTATATGATATATTATATATGATATATAATATATGTATATAATTGGTTATTTAATGTTTTCGTTTGGCATTTTGCATTTACTTTCATCCCCCACACACGCTATATATATATATATTTATATATTGTACGATTATAATGAATTTATATAAGCAATTTGTGTTGGATCATCGGCGAGTTATATGCCTGGATATATGTCAAGGAATAAAGTATATATCTACCTGAAAAACGGTCAGCAGCAAAGAATCAATCAATCAATCAAGTTTTTTATGAAAAATGTGACGACAAGACACCTATCCTACCCTACATAGACTTGTAAAAACTCTCTTTTGGGAAGAAATCCTCGGTAGTTGGAATAGTAACTACTTGTTCTCCTCAATTTGTGGTTTCTTTCTTTTTTTTTCAATATAGTTTGCAAAGCATCGGAAGGGTATATAGATTTATACTACATGAACACAGACACACGCATGAGCGCTGTATTTTCATAGGCATGTGGACAAAAGAACTCGTATTTAAATGTTTAACTAGAAATACAGAAGAAAAACCTAAAAATAAATGAAAAAGAGGAGTGGAAATGGAAAAATAAAATCAAGCAACTCATAAGCAAAATGTACTTGATGTCAGCTGTAGCAAATAAAAGGAAAACCCATATATTATAATAATAATAATAATAATAAAATGTGAATTGTTTCGGTACATTTAAAAACAAACATTTCAAAAGCATTATTTAATTGAAATCCAACACACAACTCACACTCCGCAAAGGCTCCTTCAAAGAGAGAGAGAGAGAGAGGGAGATAGAGATAGAGAAAGAGAAAGAGAGGCTCAGGACAAGCAGAAGGAGCAAGGAGGAAACCCCACACACAAACACAACACGCCCAAGACGAAAACAATTATTATAATAATATTTACAGCATGGAATCTTAAGAACTAAGTGTTTTTTTCTTAAAGGAAAAATAAAAATGAAACATTGTTAATTAAACATCAAAAATATCATTTGAAATAAATTGGAAAACAGGAATGTGTAGATATTTATACCTTTGCTGGGTATTATAATCTTAGTCAGAAGCTAATAAAGCAGTGAAGGAATCATTTCCGACCCTATAAATCATATATATTCTTGATCAGCATCAACAGGCGAATCTTTCTAGGCATGTTGGAAAGAATATAATTTTTTGTCAATTTTATCTAAATTTTATAAGGGGTTAAAAAATTGATAAAAAAGTTAATTTTTTTACATTTTAAATGGAGTATGCAGATTTGTTAACCTAACAAAAACAAACATGGGGCAGCTTTCCGAATTAAATTTAATGCATTTTTGGCACAGTTATGATATTTTTAAATTTAGATTTGTCTTAAAAATTGTCGCATAAAAAAATAGATAAATATGGGTTAAAAAATGGTATTCTAATTTTAATCAGAGGATGGTAAAACAGTGAAGGAGTCATTTCCGACCCTATATATTATATATATTCTTGATCAGCATCAAAATCCGAATCGATTTAGCCATGTCTGGTGGAAAAATAATTTTACTAAATTTTTTCGAAATTTTATAAGGGGTTACATCGTTAAAATTGTCAGAAAATTTATAAAAAATTTTAATTTTTTTACTTTTTAAATGGAGTATGCAGATTTGTTAACCTAACAAAAACAAACATGGGACAGCTTTCCGAATTAAATGTAATGCATTTTTGGCAGAGTTATGATATTTTTAAATTTAGATTTGTCTAAAAAATTGTCATATACAAAAATGGATAAATATCGGTTAAAAAATGGTATTCTAATTTTAGTCAGAAGCTAATAAAGCAGTGAAGGAGTCATTTCAATTCTTTTACAATTTTAATAGAGTATTCAGATTTATTACCCTTAAATAAACTAACATAGGATAGTTTTCCGAATTAAAATTAATAAATTTAAAAATATAATTTTATCAATTGCAAGCTGCAAGGGTATAAAAATCCCGGTTTCCCAAAATATGCTTCATTTCTTTCAGCAACTGTAGCTATTGGTTTTTAATTAGAATTCAAAGCCTTGTTCTAAGTCACTGCATTTGTAATCACTGATCATCGATGATTTCTTGTCGATAGTTCTGCTGAACGTGGATCTAATCGATAGTATACTTAGTAGTATATTCAAAAAAAAAAAATACCAGCAAGCATATTTTTCCCGTGGGCTAAGAGCTTCACATTTGGTCACACTGGCAGGTACACGTCGAAAACAAACAGACGACGTTTTTTATTTAAAACCAAAATCAAGCGCAATGCAATAGTCGCCGTGTGCCGGAAAGCCTAGCAGACCCGCAGACCAGGCCACCAGCTCGCTAGCTACCAGGCCCCGCACTTGCCATCGCTTCGATTTGCGGTCGAATCCGCAACGGGGGACTTGAGTGCCGCCACGAGAGCAAGGCAAGGGCCGTGATTCCCACGGACAAAACAGAACAGAATGCTGGGCGGCAAGCGGACGGGATCGCGGCACGTAGCCGTCGTGCTGCTGATGTGCTTGTTCTGGTATGTGATCTCCTCCAGCAACAATGTGATCGGCAAGATGGTGCTGAACGAGTTCCCCTTCCCGATGACCGTAACGCTGGTGCAGCTGTGCAGCATAACGCTGTATAGCGGCCCCTTCTTCAATCTGTGGCGCATCCGGAAGTACCAGGAGATACCGCGTCCTTACTTCTACCGGCTGATTGTGCCCCTGGCTGTGGGCAAGCTGCTCGCCTCGGTCACATCGCACATTTCGCTGTGGAAGGTCCCCGTTTCCTATGCGCACACAGGTGAGTTACTAGCAGGTGGAGTTGCCCGCCAAAGTGTGCTTCACCAACACGTCAGCAGTAGTGGCTATGGCTATCATATGCTGGCTATCTGTGTAGATACTTGAAATTAGATATCTCTTCGCTGCTCAAAGTGGCTTTGCTTACATGTAAATGTTGTTAAAGGGGAGTTTTAATCTTTCTGATCATGTGAAAAAGTATATCAAAGTGGTAAATAAATAATTCAACCTTTTTTGAATGAATTAAAAAGTAATACGTTGAATTTAAAGGGTAAATATTGCTATAGGCATGAAAAATATCAGTAATTGAGTCAGATTTGTTTTAAAGAAATTATTAAAATGGTTAAATACATAATTTAATATATAATAATTTATAATGTATATTGTTTGTATTTTATTTAAACACATTTTTGTATGAAACGTAGCTCTCTCATTTAAAAGTTTTAGGTTTTGATACCTTAAAGTTATTCTATTAAACCATACTTTTTCGTTCCTTCTTTCAGTTAAAGCCACAATGCCACTATTCACCGTCGTCCTTACGCGCCTCTTCTTTGGCGAGAAACAGCCAACGCTCGTGTACCTGAGCCTGCTGCCCATCATAACGGGCGTGGGCATTGCCACCGTCACGGAGATCTCCTTCGATATGATGGGTCTGATCAGTGCCCTCATCTCCACGATGGGCTTCTCCATGCAGAACATTTTCTCCAAGAAGGTACGAGTCCAGTTTTCTACTTTCATTAAGGCAATTCTTCATCTTATTTTTATATCCTTAGGTCCTCAAGGATACCAACATCCATCACCTGCGATTGCTGCATCTGCTTGGCAAGCTATCGCTGTTCATCTTCCTGCCCCTTTGGCTGTATATGGACAGCTTTGCTGTCTTCCGCCACAATGCAATCGTTAGTACAAACAAATGGTGTAGATTTTTGCAAATATCCCATTAATATTATTAATTAATTTGTCTTGTGTCCTTTCAGAAAAACCTGGACTATAGAGTGATTGCCCTGCTCTTTGCGGACGGCGTGCTCAATTGGCTGCAGAACATCATCGCCTTCAGTGTCCTCTCGCTGGTCACACCGCTCACGTACGCGGTGGCCAGCGCCTCGAAGCGAATATTCGTCATAGCCGTTTCGCTGCTAATTCTGGGCAACCCCGTAACGTGGATCAACTGCCTGGGCATGACACTGGCCATTGTCGGCGTTCTGTGCTACAATCGGGCCAAGCAAATAACCAAGGGACGAGAGGCGCCCACGTTGCCGCTGTCCCAGAGCTCGCACATTAAGTACCAGCCGCTGGAGCAGCAAACGGATCCCTATTACCGGGGCTCTGTCAATGGAAAGCTATCCAATGGCCTGCACCGGGCGACGACAATGACGCCGAGCAATAGCCTGCTGGCGAATGGCAGCGGAATGCCAAGCGGTACGGCTGCCACGCGGCTACTGTTTGTGTAGTTTGTAGTTTAGTGAATGACGTACACCCTCGACTCTCTCCATCGCTCCCTTTCTCCTCCTCGCCGTCTCTCTCTCTCACTCTGTGTCCCCCTTTCTCTCTATCCATCTCGCCTTCTCTCTTCGAAATGTATGTTAAGTGTACATATGTATTTGTTTAGCTTGTAACTAAACGTTGTTCCTTATCAGACCATCTCCCAGAGAGCAAGCGCTTATCTTAATCGCTCTTTTGGAAGCTGAAAGATTGATGAAAGAGCGTTAGAAGAGGCGCTCAGCTGGGGAACAGCAACTTGTTTTCTACAAGCTCTATGTATTATACACAGCTGACTAAAGAGGCACAACTTTAAAGGCAGTAAAAAAAATAATATTAAGTAAAATCCAACTTGACGAAGAATGAGAGTTAAACCCTAATGTTTACCTTTAAGTTGAACATAAAATTAGCTTGATTTGCATTTCCTTTTCCTCAACTTTGTAATTGAATTTGAAAATGGAGAAATACGACTACGTTTTTAAGTGAATTTCGAAAAAGGTGCTAAGTAAAACAAACGAAAAAAAATAGAAAGAGACTATCGATGAAAACAAAACGATTTACAAGAAATTAAAACAACTGGCAAGTCGAATTTATATGCGCTTGTTGTGCCTCTTCAGTTGGCCCAAAATGCAAATTGTATTTTTGATAATAGAGATAGAGGCGCAACTGTGTTTGTAAATAAGTATTTCGTGTGTCCGCCCGATTTCCATATCCCCCTCTTTCCCTATCCCTTGCCCCTACCCCGCTAGTTTCGAATTTGTTTTTGAATTTCGAATAAGCCGAAAAGTGTATTCAGAATAAAATTGTTGACCATGTACATAGGCACAGATAGCAAATGCAAATCTTTGTATGTTTTGTCACTAGGGATGTATGTTTGTACATAAATCGGGGAGTAAAAGTTGTATCGAAAACAAAAATGGTAAATTTTTTATATAAAGAACTTTTATCTAGCTAAAAATTTCGCATTTAACTCTAAGATATTGATTTTATTCAATATCAAGTTTTAAATATAGTAAACTATTATTTTTTGGTATTTTATATATCAAAAAAGATCGCATTTTAAGTTAAAACATAGATTTTATTAAAAAATTATTTGATTTTATTTATTTATCTTCCAATAGAATATCGATTTAACGCACATACATATGTACATTTAGCTCCTGACCTGACTAAACCGAACTGAACTAAACCCAAGCCCCCCAAAAACTAACCAACCTTTATCCCACGCCAAGACTCTCTACAACAACTTGATCCACTCGTTGACCAGCTCCTTCTGGTACCCAATCCTCTTGAGCAACGCCTCCGAGCGCCAGTTGGTGGCCACTATCCAGGCGGTCAGTGTGAGATCCGGCTCGCCCCTGGCTATTCTGCGTGTCATGGCAGCGGCTAGAAGACCGCCCAGGCCACGTCGCTCCGCCTTGGGCAGAACTTGCAGCATGCTAGAATCGGAAAGGATTCGGATTAGTTAGCAAATCTTTCCCTAGAGCTAAAAACTCACCCCAGGCCGGAGAAGTCGTTCTGGAAGATCCAGGCTATCAGCTCGCCCGTGTCGCTCCGGCAAATGCCCATCGTCCTGTTGAACCGGATCAGTGCCCGGAGATAGGCCAATGAGCCCTCGCCCTTGTTGGGCCAGGTGCCGTGTACCATGGCCGCATCCTCGTCCGTCAGCCGTCGCATATCGAACTCAGAGAGCAGCTCCGGCACTTCGGTGTCGAGAGCCGCCTGATGTGGCAGAACCATGCCGTAGCATTGACGCGGCTGCATTTCGGTGACACCACGCTGGCCAGCCAGCTCCTTAACCCGTTCACAAAAGTCCAGATCCACATTGGTCAAGAGGGCTCCCTGCGTCCACTCGATGCGTTTGGTTTCCTCCAGGCACTGCCACATCTCGGCCGCTCCATCCGGCTGCCAGCTGAAGAACGAAACACTTTGGACAATGTCCCGATGAAGGCTAACATAGGTGCCCCACTTTCGGAAGTCCCCGCTGCGATGGGTGAAGAACTGTTTGCGCAGGGATATATACGCGGGATCGGAGCGCAAAATCTGGGCCTCGTCTAGCTGGCGGTCCCATTTCCGCTGGTTGTACATCAGCAAATAGTGGAAATTCCTCACGCCAAACTTGGCCTTGTAGAGATCGAGCAGCTGGTCCACTTCGCTATCGCTGAGTGGCCGCAAGATATCGCCAGCGAAACTATCCATATCGCCATCGATTCCCATCGCGATCGAGAGATACCTGGGTGTGAATGTGTGTGCTCCGTCTGGCCGCCGTCCGGTGACTGATTCTAAACACGTCGCAATTAATTCGCTCGCGTTGTTCCAGCTACTTAATTCTAATTCAACTGATTAGATTTCTCTCTCTCTCTCTCTCTCTCAGTCGGTCAGGGGCGAAATGCCGGCCAATGGAGGTAGGTGGGTGCAGGCGGCACACCCGGAAGGCACCTCCGTTCTCTTATCTCGCAAGCGGCCTTAAGTGGCTTCCATTGTCGTCCAAATTAGTTGAGTGTGGTCTGGAATAGATTGCATTTACTGTATCGAATCACTCTATCACTGAATCGTTATCTACATACGTTTTATTATTGTTGATTTTGATGTAAGCTTTTTGAATGGGTTTTCGCCGTTTAAAAAACTCACAACTTAGCCAAAGAAGCATTAGTTTCAATTCAAAAAGCTATTCTGGAAAAATATTTAAAAGATTTCATATTATATCAATTTATTTACAATTTTCATGATGTCTGGTTTCCCCTTGCAAAACTTTGAAATGTGGGCCTTAAAAAGACTAATTTAACAAATCTAACGCTTCTGATATACCAGGCAAACAGAAACCACTGGCAGCAACCCTGCAGCACAAGAACAAGCGCTGTTCATAACGGATCTTTTCCAGAACAGTAATGGCCGCCCTTTGTTTACATCTGATTAGACCAATCAGAGAAGCCCTTTGCGTACCTCTCGATTTGAAGATCCGTTACTTTAGAACAAATCAATTATGGCCGCCCTTTGTTTACATCTGATTAGACCAATCAGAGAAGCTCTTCGCATTACTCTCTATAAAGATCCGTTACTTTAGAACTTAAATATTAATGGCCGCCCTTTGTTTACTTCTGATTGGACCAATCAGAGAGGTTCTTTAGGTTCTCATCTTTTAAGAACCGTTACTTTAGGACTTTTAATTCAGGCGCTCAGCTGCTTGCTGAGTTTTATGTTCGCCTGGTACAGAAAGTCAAATCTAAAGCATTTTTAGAGTGAATTTCGTGACTGTTTGTGGATTTATCGATGACGTCACAATCGATATGCAATTGAGTGCGCACTGCGCAGCACACATCGATAATTTTAATCGAATTTAAATTTATTATTTAAAGTACTTTAATAGAGAATTAATTCAAATTCATGTTACGATTTTACGGAAGCCAATGCAAATTTTAACTAATTTTCATAATAATGCAAACAAAATTATTATTATCAATCGTGAAATTAAAATGAGAAATTTTAAAATTACTATTTCAATTTTTTTTTTTCGCTATAAAAAAATGTTGCTACTCAAAGTTTCTATAAAAATAATAAGACACTAAAATAACAAAAAGTGAGGAATGGGAAAATGCCTAGCAACGGAGGCGGCTTTGACTTTTACTTTTCCTGTCTTTCCTTTGTTTTTCATTCGAAGTTTGGAAAACACACTCACTGGTCGGCGTCATCATGGTGCGAAGTAAGAATACTTTGTAACTTAATTTTAATTTGAATTTTACAAAGTTATACAAATATATTCTGCATAGTTACCGAGGAGTTGGTGCGCAAGAAATCGGAGCACAATGAGCGCCTCATCAGCACCCTGGAGGAAATATCCCTGCACCAGGAGGACATCGAGGTCATCGAGCACATCCAGAACTGGTGTCGGGACCTCAAGATTCTGCTGCTCCAGTCCAACCTGATAGCTCGCCTCGAGAATCTGCACAAGCTGAAGTGCCTGGAGTACCTCAATGTGGCCATCAACAATATCGAACGGGTGGAGAATCTCGAGGGCTGCGAGTCCCTCAACAAACTAGACCTCACCCTGAACTTTATCGGCGAACTGACTAGCGTGGAGTCGCTGCGCGGCAATCACAATCTCCGCGAGCTGCTGCTGATAGGGAATCCCTGTGTGGATTATCCCCATTACCGGGACTATGTGGTGGCCACCCTGCCGCAGCTAACCAGCCTGGACTGTGTCGAGATTACGCCATCGGAACGCCTGCAGGCCATTCGAGAGTTGGCCAAGAATCGGGCCATTATTGTCCAAAGGCAGGCGGATCAGTCCATCGAACGGGATGAACAGCGCATCCGGGTAGCCGAGCAGCAGGCCGCCCTGGCCGAACAGTGTGCCGGCATCGAGGACGAGGAGGAGCGCACTAAGGCCTTTTGGCAGGCCAAGAGCGAGCATTGCCCGGAGATTCGCACCGAGATTGCCCGCCAGCACAGGCTGGGCAGGGAGCGCCATGAGCCCAAGTCGACGCTGGATCCACCGCGTCGAGAGCGTCACTTCTTTGCCCCCGACGGCAGACCATATAACATGAACCAGGCCAAGCTGCCCTTTAAGTTCCAGGACGAGGCCGATCACTACCAGCTCCAGCTGGAGGTTTACAGGTGGGTGATATAACCTATATTTTTGGATATTTAAAGTTGAAATAATTAATATCGTTTGTTTTCCAATGTATAATGCAGATACATACTTTATTTATTCATTTAACCCAACCTGTGCTTTCTTTCCTCCTTCTCAAGACACCTGGACACCTCCCTCATCGACGTAGACGTTCAAACCAACTACACTCGGGTGACCGTCAAGGGCAAGATTTTCCAGATAGCCTACAACGAAGAAGTCAAGCCGGACGAGTCCACGGTCCAGCGTTCCCAAACCACGGGCCATTTGATGGTGATACTGCGTAAGCTGAAAATCAATGAGCTGCTAACCCCAAAGGCCACTTCGGCCAGGATCAAGCCTGCTCCTCCTGGAAAGGATGCTGAAAAGGATGCCAAAGGGGAGAAGCTACGCGGTGTGGTGGATATTAGTAACATTTGTCCGCCCGCCGATTTGCCGGATTTGATTTAATAAGATTGGTTTTTATTTAAAAATGGTTTATTTAAATATTTTTTTGTCGTCTGTTTTGGTTTGTTTTTACTCCACGCCTTCATCCTCTCCATCATCGTCGATTTGTTTCGTTTCGTTTAGTGGTTTGTTTTTTTTTTGCTTTGTTTGGGTTTAGGTGAACTCCACCAAGATCGGCGTTACCTTACATTGTAATCCTAGTAATCGCCGCCCGGCCAGGGTGTCTTTATATTTATGCGCTGGGGTGTGTTGTGTTGGGTGTGTTTTATGTGTGTTTACAAATGGCCAACGTAAATACAGAGATAATGCAAAAAGAGAACAAAAACTGAGAGGAGAACATGTTCGGGGAGCCTCTTTATCGAATTATTTGCTAATATTTGTTTTTCTTTTCTTTTGTTTACTTCTAATTTCCGATAAGAAACCATTATTATTGCAAAAAATCAATGAAAATCGATGTACAAATATCAAAAATGATTTTAATCGTTTTCAATTCGTTATCGTTTTCGATCAGGGATGTGTATATATATCGAGAGGGAAGGCCCGATTTGATATGAGGGCAATGATAGCATTCTCATTATTAAATCGAATTTTTAAATATTGAAAATTAACGCATTTAATGTTAAAATATCGAGATTATCAAAACCAACATTTTCGAAAAGTGTGTCTTCATTTATTTCACTTTTTCGATTATATTGGTTCAATATATCAAAAGGAAATCTATTTATTGCATTGCTAAAATATTTTTTTTTATCGATTTATATATCAATTTTCGCTTTATATATCGATGCAGTAACGATATAACGTTTTTGTTTTTCTGACATCCCTAATCTCAATTCGATTTAATTTTATTTTATTCTGTTTTTTTGCTGGGGAGTATTTCAAGTTGAAAGGGGGTTCGGTTTCGGATTCGATCTCTTAAATATGGCTTTACAAAAATCAAGGGGCTAAGTCTTGTTCAAAAGTTCTTTACGGCTCTGTTCTGATTAGAGCTGCAACAGCCTCAATTTTTTTTTTATTGGCCGATACATTGATGTTTACATGTTAAAATATCGAAAAAAAATCGATGCTTTTGCAGCTCCACTCCTGATTGTTTATATATATATTTTTTTGTTTTGTT
The DNA here is from genome assembly GCF_035046125.1 of Drosophila serrata. Lineage (NCBI taxonomy): Eukaryota > Metazoa > Arthropoda > Insecta > Diptera > Drosophilidae > Drosophila > Drosophila serrata. Next base: position 147,786 of record NW_028257234.1, on the reverse strand, counting down.
TTACAAAGTTTTCATGTTGTTATTTACAATACATGATCATTTTGGGGATTATCTGGTGTATTGCTATCGCGTTTCTGTATATATATCCTTCTATATATATATATAGTATATATATGAGGTGAAATTGCTATAAAGTACATAAGATACATAAAAAAATGAGTTTATTTGTTGGTTGTTGTTGGAGATTATTTAATGGGGGGAGAGTCCTATTCTCGAAATGATCATAGTTACGGTTTTGCCTTGTATTTTGTTTTGTTTTTATTTCGTTCGTTAAATGGATATAGCAACAATCTTGTATTCTCTCTCGCTCATATATTTCGGTATTTTGCTTTTGTTTGTAGTTTTTGTTATTTTTTGTTTTAAATAGTATTGTGTTGTTAGCTGTGGTTTTTGTTTTTTTTTTTTTGTTGTCTTGTGTGTGCTTTTTATTCGGTTTTATATTTTTTGTAAGTATTTTTTTTTGTTTCTTTTATTCTTATTTATTTAATTCATTTCTTGTTTTTTTTTGCATTCGCTTAAGTCCATGGTTTTGCTTCTGTTTCTACTGCCTTCATATCTTCCGTTTGTTTGTTGGTTGGTTTTCAGTTTTCAGTTTTCTGTTCGTTTTCTTTTTGGTTCTCAATAGAAAAAAAAGTGAAAAATATTTCGAAAAAGCCTTGCCTTGCCCCTCTCTCCTTCTCCCTGTCTCTGTGCCAGACACAAAAAATTGGTTACAAAAAACGAGGTAGGATCATTGTTTCTGAAATCTTTTTGTTTAAAATAAATTAAAGGAGCGCCTCAAATCGATTCTGCGGGGTTCGTTAGCTTTTCTTTTGTTGCCGTTGTCAGTGTGTGAAATAAACTACATGCATAATTATAGAAATACATAGTTTGGTTATACCTTTAGACTTATATATATATATATATACTTGTGTGTGTGTGTGTGTGTGTGTGTGTACTAAGCTAAGATGTCTCTAAAATACATGCTCCGTCGCCTTTGCCATCTCCCTAACCTGCCTCATGCTCCTCCTCCCTACTCTCCACAAGACACAACGAAAATGAAACTCAAGCTCAACTTCTTCTAAGAAAAAAAAGGAGGATAAACAACAGCAAAGAGGTGTCCATGTGTTCGCGGTGTGTGGGTTCTGTGTGCGTTACTCAGCCGACACAGAGGGGGGAGAAATTAAAATACATATATAAATAAATAAAAATTGACTCTTAAACCCTGAGGATCTCGCACGCTTTGTTGTAGCAAATGGCTATCCAGTCGGGCTGTGTGGCGCCCCATTGGATCTGATTGACTTCGCCCTCGGCAGCTGTATAGGCTAAAATTGGATCCTCGATTGCGCGTGGCATTTGTTGTATATCCCAGATCAGTGCTTGGTGATCATCACCGGCAGTGCATATGTGACAGGAACTGGACGATGGGATGGGGGTAGGGGAACAAGAGGTGTTTTTGAAAGAGAACTAGAAGATACCAGCACTTTATACACTCACCTATGCGGCGCCCACGCAATACCGTTGACGCACGCTCTGTGATTGCTCAGTCTTGCAACGGGTGTACAAGGAACACGAACATCTAAAATAATAACTTCGCACGAGTCCATGGCAACAGTGGCTAAATAGTTCGGATCCTGTTTATTCCAGGCCAACCGCAGGAGCGCCGTGTGTGCTGGATCCTGAATGGAATATACCAAAATATAGAATAGAATCTAACCTGGTGTTGATTGAGATCATTCCTACCTCATATATAATGGTCGAGTGCTCCAAATGCCGCAAATCAAACATGCGCACGGATCCATCGGCCCCCACCGAGGCAAACATATCCCGGCCACCGCCTGCCCGCGAGAAGGCTATGTCGTACACCTCCTTGTCATGGGCTATCAGCTGTGTCTTCACATGTCCCGCCACATAGACTCGGGCATGCGGCTGTCCTGTCTCCAAGCCCCATATGGTGCAGGTGGTATCGATCGAGGAGGTGCCCACCAGATTCGGGTCCACCTCATTCCAATCGAACGAGGTGAGCGGTGCGCAAAAGTCGCTGTTCTTGTTGTTATTTAGCACACACTCCAGCCGTGTGTCCGGTTCGCCGGCACGCCACACGCGCAAATAATCGCCACTGGTGGCCAGCAGGTCAGGATAGACGCCCTTGGAGTCGGGTATCCACATGATCTTGGTCGTTGGATATGGATGGTCAAAGGTGCTAAGCGACAGGAGGTAAAGATACATTAAGGATGGGAATTAGATGATGTTCCAGCATATAACTCCTTACCTCTTGGCACTAAATTCGCTGGTGTCCTCGTCCAGGCTGATGATCTGCACCTTGTTGTTGTACTCCTCAATGAAGCTGCCCAGGGCGAGCCGGAAACGTTTGTCCGGCCGGACGCTCCAGTTCATGGAGTACAGCGGCCATGGTGCGAGATATTTGTAGATCTCCTTGCGCTTGCCGGCGGTCGATGACATGACTGCAGAGGATGGGTTCAAGTGGTTAAAGATCTGGAGAAGCTGGTTACGAGCCACGGAAAACCCACCTGAACTGTGTGGGTGTGCGATGGAATTCCAAGAGATCGAGATCGAGAGGAAGCTAATGCGGCAGAGTCACCTCAAGGCTGGCTGGCTGGCTGACGGCTAGCTAATGACGATGACCGATGGTGATTATAATGACGATGATAATGATTGATAATGACGACCACTCAGAACAGCGGAAAACTCAACCACAAGCCTATCTGCTGCGCCTCATGGAACGGGTGGTAACAGAGATCTTCGCTAGCGCCTTGCATTTGCACTTTTCCCCCCTCACTATTCTGCAGCTTTTCTTAGGTTTTTCTTTAGCTTTTTTTCGCTCTCTGTCACTTCATTTTGTTCCCCTCGCAGTGTTGCCAGCTCGGCCGTTTTCCGACCAAATAATATACGCAAGACGGTAATGTGTATCCTCCAGTTGGGTAGATGGAGCTCGATATATAACAAATCACAGACCCAGCGGCATGGACATTATCCCCCGGCCGCAACGCGTCCGGCTTGGCTACCAAAATGTTCCCGGCGACGGCCTCAACCCGGAAAAGTTGGTGGCAACACTGGAAACGTAATGCGACGCGACAATTGCAGTTGCGGCGGCCAAGAACGAAATTTGTAACTGCTGCTTCTGCTAGTCCGCGCGGCAATTGATAACACTTGCTTTTGTGATATACGCGATTCGCGTGGCTGTGCGGCAAGACTGTTTGGTCGGCGATACGGAACAAAGTTATTGTTTTACGAATTTTCAATAGAATTTCTTCCTCAAGAATTTTCACTGAAAATGTATACAGTGTGACCGTAATATGACCGTCAAAATATACCACCAACTATGTATATACTGGGAGCGAGTGACAGAATATACCAAATATCTATCGATTAGTATCGATAGGCAGCTGAAAATAGCACTTGGTATTTTGTTTTGTCGTTCTGACATTAGTGCAGCGCGGTCACACCGGCCAAAATAAAAAAAAATCAGATTGCAAAGTGAGTTCTGTGCTGTGTTGAAAATTGCTTAAAATCAGCCGAAAATTATAGTTTTTCGATGAAAAACAAGTGAGACGGTAGGCTCGCGTTGCAATATTTCGTTAGATCAAGAAGAAACTCTATTTTTTTTTGCGGCCGCGCGACCTCGTTCGCGTCGTGATGTTCGTTTTGCGGTCAAATTTTCCCCAATTGCCCGCTCTCCTCTCCCTGTGCACCCATAGCCGCGCTCTCTCTCGCTCCTATTTTGGTATAAACTTTTTTTTTAAATCACTTTTCCACTTTCCATTTTGAGAAAGATATTTCACTTTGCGTAATTCGTACGTTGCCTGCCGTCTGGCAGAGTGTGTGTGTGAGAGAGAGCTCGTGGCCGTGTGGCCGTGGTGTGAGTGTGTGTGACTGTGACTGTGTCGCCAATATTGCTATCTCGCCTGCACGCATATGCTCATCGCAGATTTTACTACTGCCATCCCTTACTCCCTGCCGCCGCAGCGTTCCCCTCTCATTCCCATTTCACTGTCAAACCAACACACAATATTTTCGCGCGTGTGTATGTGTGTGTGTGCGCCTTTATAAATAGAATTCATTTCGTTTCGTTTTATATTTTGTTGTTGCTTTTATCATAATTATTTCGATTTTTGACGTTCCGCTTTGGCAGTGAGAAGACACATATATCTATACTTTTTTTTTATCCAAAGAAAGCGATTAAAACGTGGTAACCGTGGAAAAGTTCAGGTGCACTGGTGTCTGTGTGTGAACTTGAAGAATTTCATTTATTGTTGTTCGAAAAGGCAATTGCAAGTGCGTGTGGTGTGCTGCCCATGGTTACGCTGGTGTGTGCTGGTGCGTGCTTTTGTGTGGGTGTGTGCGTGCGTGTGAATGGGTTGTAGTTGTAGTATTTTATGAACGAAAGATCGATTGAAAGTGTGGCCGTTTTATAATAGTTAAGCGCTGTTCGACAGCCCCCCTTCCTTTGCCAACCAACGAACACCCATACATGTGCTGGAAAAGCAACGGTTTCCTCGTACGGGAACGTAGACTGCCTGGCGGCACACACACACACACGCACGCTCAGCCGTAACTTCATTTTTAGTGTTACCGCATAAGGCCAGCCACCCATCACCTCCCACTCTGCCCCTCTCGCCCTACGTAATTGTTGTTATGACGAGCATGCAGTTTTTTCTTCTTTTTTTGTATTGTTATTTTGCAATTGTAAACAAGTGACGCAGCTGATCGGTTTCTATTCTCCGCCTAACTGTTTATTATTCCAATTGGGAAAAACCGTTGGACAGCCCGAAGGCCGAAACGGCCAGAGATGCAGCAGCAAAAAAAAGGCAAATAACGTAGCTGAAATTCCTCTTGTTGTTTCATCGCTTAATTAATTGATTACTATGTGTGAGTGTGTGTGTTTGTGAAAAATCAATCGAGCATAGGCGGAGGCGGGGGTCATGGAAGTGGCAGACCGAGTTCCCCTTGAAAAACAGTTATCCTTGGCATCCCTTCGAATTCTATGGAGAGAGAAAAGAAACCTTCAACTCGACAGCCTTGAATACTCTCCAAAAACGAAAAACATAATAGTAAACACGCTGAATAACGATATGCGCGAGGCCAATGGCATTCAAGCAACGGGAAATGTTGGAGTTTTTCACTGAAAAAAAGAATTGATCAGAAAATACATAAAAAAAAACAAAAGCTGAAAAATAAAAACACAAAGTTAAAAAAATTTTATTATAATACAATTTTTAACAGTTTTTACAATATCAGAAAATGCCTGTTCCGATCCATTTGTATGATGTTTTAAATGATATGATATTTTATACCTGGCATATGCTTTTCTTTTAGATATTTGCCTACTACTTCAGCAGGAACAACAACGGGTCTTAGATGTAGCACATAAGCAGCAATTAAGTTTAAATTTAAACTAAAACTAGAAGATAATGCTTGGATAAATGTAAATAAGAAGATACAGGAGGAGACAAGGTAAGCTGAAATCAATTTCCAGTCAAGCATTTCAAAGTATTCGAAAATCTTTACCTAGAAAGCATCAGACAAACATTGAGGAGGCAACGGAAAGGAATTTAAGAAAGGACAAACGGAAGGACGTGCATTAATTAACAACAAAAAAATCATCAAACAACGCTCGGCTGGACATTCATCCTGATTAAATCCGGGACTAGGTCACTGCTGCTGCTGCTGCTGCCACTAATATGCGTGTAATCGCGCCGCGTAGATCGTCAACGTCAGCGGCGGGCACCGGCAGTCTCTACGGCACATCGTCGTCGTCGTCCGGCGGCAGCGGCTCAGCCACCGGCTCAGCTAGCGGTAGCGCGGTGGATCGGTCCAGCGTCGGGGCCACCACGAACGGATATTCGCGGTACTCGGGCAGCTACGATCGCGGCAGCAGCCTCTCCAAGTGGCTGCCCACGTCCGGTGGCTCCTCCTCATCCACGTCCACGTCCGGCTACGGTAGCAGCTATTACCCCAGCTCATATTCGGCGTACTCCTCCTCTGCAAGCCATTCAACCTCAGGATCATCGTATGTGCCGCGCAGCAGCCTGCAAAGGAGCAGCGTAGGATCAACATCGTCGTCGTCGTATCTGAGCGGTGGTTCCGGCTCCACAGCGTCCGCCTACCGCACAACCAGCTCTTCGTCGTATCTGAGCGGCTCCAGTTATGATTCACCTACGTACAGCCGATACGGAGTGAGTTTTTGATCCTATCTTAATTCCCTGTCTCCTAACTATAGCGAACCCATTAAGCTTTACTTTGATTTGATTTGAAAAGTCCTTGGAGCTCCTCTGGGGAATCCAAGGCGAACCGAAACCGAAACATCCTGAATTATTCGAGATTTTACTCTTTTAGTTATGTATGTTCGTATGTTCGATTGGTGGCTGATCTCTCACGGTTCTGAGTCATGTCTCTATCTCTCTGTCTCTCCCTCCATTATGATTAAGTATTATATCCTGTATGCTGGGTTCTTGGTATAACTCTACTCACCCTCCCACAAATTGTCCTCTCCCTCCCGTAAAATCTGATCATTTCATGCGTTCTGTGAATATCATCAAGTCATCGAAAAGGGATTAATAATAATTGTGATGGCATCTAGTTGGGAAGCCTTAATTAGCGTTAGAAATATAGTCTAAACAATAGCATAGCCAGCATATTTTTGATAGATAGAGTTAATGTGGAGTTAATAATATGTAATTTATAACCTGAAGATTTAGAGTTTGCTAATAGTAAATTGTATATCAAAAATGCTTTAAGATGAACAGATACTATAAAATAATATAGAATTAATAGTTTAATAGTATAAAATTCAAGACTTCTGCTTTTAAAGACATGGGTAAAACCCATATGTTTTGTATATTCAAATAGATTCAGCGATTACTTCCTTGCCTTTTCATATAACATCCTATATCTCAAATATGATCTGTAGTCGTGTCTGCTTTTATATATGCAATACAACAAAACAGAAAGGTTGGCAAACCGCGCTTGTAGGTGACCTGCCCTTCGTTTCCAAGTAAAAAGCCCAAGAACAGATTACCGATACACTCATGGCTCATGGTTTTCATATTCAACCACGCCCCCGATTTGTGGTGATCCTTCCCAGCCTCCCCCCTATTTAGTGATTAGTTTAGTTTAGTTCCCGTATTTTTTTCTTTACTTATTCTTTTGCTGATTATTTCGTTTTGTGTATTGTTTGTGTTGTATTTTGTCATTGCAACAACGTACCAGCAAAAACAACACCCACCCACTCACGCACACCCAACACACACTCAACCCACACACACAGTTCGACTCAAACAAATGCAAATATTCACGCATTAGGCAAATAGCAAATAGAATGTCCACAAAGACAAACACACGACGAACGGACGGACGGACAATGCGGCATTTTGTGCCTCCGATAACGGATACCGATGCACAGTGATCTCTCAGTAATAACAACTTTGAAAGGGTTACTTCTTAGTAATGGAGAGACTTCCCTGGAAGAGCTTTGTTTGATAATTTGAGAATTTTACGTGCTGAATATAATATTTGAAGCGCTAAATAGGTTTTATTACGAGCTGAATATAATCTTTGTCGAGCTGAATATAATTTTTGAAGCGCTGAATAGGTTGGATTACGAGCTGAATATAATATTTGAAGCGCTTAATAGGTTTTATTACGAGCTGAATATAATCTTTGTCGAGCTGAATATAATCTTTGTCGAGCTGAATATAATATTTGAAGCGCTGAATAGGTTGTATTACGAGCTGAATATAATCTTTGTCGAGCTGAATATAATTTTTGAAGCGCTGAATAGGTTGTATTACGAGCTGAATATAATATTTGAAGCGCTGAATAGAATAATTAACGTTTCCTTACTGAACCATGCTAAAAACACTAGTTTTTTACAGAGTTTCTACCAATAAATAATACAGGACCCACACAGATTGCAAAGAGGGATAACGAGGGGTTTCCCTACTGATAGCGATTCCTGTGACGAACCATTTAGTTTGTACACAAACATAGTCGGATGCGTCATTGCCCAGGCACAGGCACAGTCACAGTCAGAGTCAGAGGCCCAGGAATGGAATGCGTGTGTGTGTGTGTGTGTGGACTGTGTGTGTGCATGACTATTGAGCTGAATTGAACCGAACCGCGAACCACTTGTTGGCACAGATCCAACAACAAAGCAGCAACTACAACTAGAAGCGACTGAGGCAACGGGAATTCACGTTATAAGCAACAAAAGGCCAACACACCTCCAACAACAGCAACAATTGTGTCATTCTCTTACCCTTTTCCGCCGCCTTCCCCGCGAGAAATTCGCAATAAGGTTAATGCCATAGCTCTGTCCCTGTCTGACTTTGGCCGGTGTGTGTGCGTGTGTGTTTTGTGTGTGTGCCCAAGAGAACACCACATGTGAAGTTTATTTATTTATTTTCGAGGGTGGAAAGAAATAAAAAACAATCGAAACAATCAGTAGGTGCGTCCCCTTGACATTTCACACTCTTTTCTTTTTTGTTATTTATCTTTTTCGTCATAACTTTTGGTTAACATCTGGCATTAACAACATCTACATTATGTAGGTGGGTCGGGTCCGATTTTTCCTTTTATTTTTCTCACTTTTTTTTGGTTGACACAGACAATAGTATGTACGGAAAGTTCTGTAGGCGACACATTTCGCGCTAATTACTATTTTCAGACGCACCATTTACCGCAGACTAGGCGCATTGAAAACGAGGTCGTTTTTGAAATTAATTTTTATATTGCCATTGCGATTAACGTGTAAATTATCATAAGATTAAGCAGCATCAATTTATAATGACATCATGGAAGTGATTTTGAATTTATCCCGTGCAGACTTAAATAATTCATGATCAAAAAGGGACAGAAATCTTTAGTTTTTTACAGTTTTAATTAATATAACAAATGCAAGAAAACAAAGCTTATTAGGTGTGATGGGTCATCGCCTTTTCGATTATTTTGCAATTCATGTGGACCCCTCATTTGCCATTATTCATCTTATTTATTTATATATATATATATCATTTACTGTTCATTATTTTTGTACAAATTTCCAGTCATTAAACTCTCTCATCATTGATGTTTCTTTTCTTTACATATTTTGTTTTTGTTAATTATCGATATTTTTTGAAACATTTGAAACGTGAACACGAAACATGTTGAAACCCGTTGCCGTTTATCGTTACCGTTACCGTTACCTCTTCTTCACCACAAATGTTTCCGCTCATTTGTCACCTGTAAATGTTTCGCAAAATAAAAAACAAAAAAAAAATCAAATATATATATAAACAAAATATATATAATACAAACACCGAAAACCAAAAACCAAAATCGAAACTCCCAACCGATCGAAAAAAAGTTACCGCGCAAAACATCATCAAAGATCACCTCGAATGGCGATAGCTTGAGCGGATCGGCGGCCAAGAGGGATGACTATGTCAGCCGGCGAAGTATAGCGGACTCCGTCTCCTCCACCGCCAAGAAGCCGCCGATAAGCGGCGGCGGCGCTGGAGGAAGTAACTCCTCCAGTAATCACACGGAGACCAATGGCCATGGCGGCGGCAAGCTATCTTCATCATCATCATCTGGCAGCCGGTTGTCCAGTTCATCTTCATCCCCATCGCTGGCCCGCCTGGTGGCCACCTCCGGACTGGATATGTACGAAAAGTACAGTCCGGCCAACTATAAACCCAACTGTGAACTGTCACGTTCCAGGTCGGGGCATGCTGAGCAGGAGCTGGAGAATGGAAGTGGCGGCGGCAGTGCTACACCCACCGAGACGGTGACACTGGATCGGCCGCGTAGCAGCCGGTATAGTCGCCTCTACAGCAACAGCAGTGATGCGGGCGGTGAGGTCACGACCAGCTCTGGAAGACTTGGAACTGGCACAGGGACGACCTCCCGGAGCAGTAGCGGCAGCAGGTATTCGATAAACAATAGCAACAGCAGTGGGGATGTGCCCACAGCCACCTTTACACTACGCAGCAGTCGGACGCGTCGCAGTCAGGCGGAGGATGTCGCAGCCAAGGCAACAGCAGCAGCCACAGCTACACCTACGGCCACACCACCACCTCCTCCTCCGCCACCGCCGCCGCCTCCAGCCTCAACCAATGGTCACAAATCGTTGGGGGAGAGAGGAGAGACCAATGGCGGTGAACTGGAGGCAAAGCTAAATGGCCTATCGCTGCTCTCCACTTCGCCGAAGCGGAATGCCATCTATGAGAGCCGGAGTGGGAGCAATCTAAGGAACCAGGATACAACCGATGATGCAGGAATCTCTGCTCCCAGCAGCGGCAATGGCAATGGCAATGACAATGGCAGCGATGCCCACGCGGAGGTGGACAATGGAAATGTGAGCACCACGGCCACATTTAAGCTATCATCCTCATCCGCCGACAGCAAGGTAACAGCAAGGAACGAGCCAAGCGAAGCGAAACCAAAACCAAAACCAAAACTAATTGCATGCCAAGACAAGGACCACTGACCTCCTGAGTTTCAGTTATATATTCTGTGTGTGTATGTGTGTGTGCCAAGCCAGACCCAGACCCCCAGAGACCCAGACCCAGACCCTGACCCTGAACCTCTCCCCCAAAAAAAAAAGAGTATCCCAAACCCCTAACCCCTATTCTGTTCTATCCAAACGCATTGTCATCCTAACACAGCTAAAAGAGACCCCCGAAAAAGCCGATCATTTAATCAACTTTCAACATTTTTATGTATTTTTAGCTAAACTCTTGCAGTGATTGCGCCCTGTTCTAACTTTAACCAAACGAAAAAGTTAACAAGAAACCGCTAAACTCAAAACAAATTCAAAGCAAAACGCGTCAAGCCTAAACCAAAGCCAAGTCCAAAGTCCAACTAAACGCCACTCGAACAAAACTAATAATAAGGCCAGACTAACTCTAATCCTCCTAAAACATTCCCCAAAACAAAAAAAGAAAACAAAAATCATACAGAAATCATCCAGAAAAACCATAATTGCTTTAGTGTGTGGTAAATAGGAAGAGGCTTTTCTTAGTCAGGAGCAGGAACAGGAGAGCAGCTGAAGCAGAAGCAGAAGCAGCAGTTTTAGGAGCAAAAGCAGAGTCAACAAAAGCTGAAACATCAAGTAGCTTGGGGCAACATTGTCATCGTTTGACGACTGACGTTTGAACGTGACAGGCGTCGAGCAATAATTAAACAACTAACACAACACAACATCTCGTCCACCCTTCCAAAAAGCAACAGAAAGAAAAGAGTAACAACGGCAGGTGCAAGGAACGAGTATCGAGCAACGAGCGAACGCCCGTCGAATGATGTTAGACATTAAGAAGACCAGAGGATTCCAAAAGATTCCACAGCCATCCAAATTGCAGCCATCAACGGGAGCAGTAGTAGTACCATCCTCAGCAGCAGAGGCCACAACAGCAGCAGCAACGGCAACAGCAGCAGCAGCAGCAGCAGGTACTAAAGGTGCAGCCGGAGCAACAACATCGGGCAGGGGAACCAGCCAGAACCAACGTTCAAAGAACCACAACCTCAACCAGAACCAGAGCCAGGCCCACGGTAGGCAAGCAGCAGGAGGAGCCAACGTGCCCTCGGTGGTTTCGAGCAGGACGCACGCCGCCCTGGCGTCTATTAAGTACGGCAACGGAGGAGTAACTCCAGCCACACAGGTCCGTTCGACACTGGCCGGAGGGCAAGGCGGCGCTAGCACCACCACCACCACCACCACCACTACTACCACTACTTCCAGCAGTAATCCGGTGCGGGCTGCTAATCAGCGTTACTTTCTGGTATCCAGCTACAAGGATCCAACATTTCTCAAGGCCGAATGCGAGTTGGCCCACGCCCAGGTGACGACCACGACCACAACCACGGCCAGCAAAGCAAAAGGCAATCGCATACGGGCCGGTGAAGATACCAGAAACAACAATAATAATTCGAATAGCAACAACAGCGGCAACGGCAGAAGGGCAAATCCCCTCAGTGATATGCGACGGGGGCCCATGTTCAATGGCAATCAGCAGATCAGCACCAGCACGAGCCAGAGCCAGATCCATAACCATAGTCAGAGCCATAACCTGAGCACCACCATCAATAGCAATAGCAACAGCAACAGGATCACCGCTGGCCACCAAACCAACACGAACGGGGTGCTCCACAAGTATAGTACCCGTTCCGGTACCTCGTCAAAGGTCTATGGCAAGCTGAAGCCGATTAACGCCAACAACAACACAGCCGCCGCAGCAGCAGGAGCAGCGATGATGAATGGACATCATCATACCAATAATAATAACAACGGAAGCAGCACCACCACCGCCGCCAACAGCAGCAGCAACAGCGGGAATAACAACATGATGCAACGCCAGCAGCAACACGATGACATTACCTATATAGACAGCGACGAGCCGACAGCCAATGGAGGGGCAGGAGGAGCTGGAGGGGCGGGAGCAGCGGCCACCAAGGCCAACATATGCTACTTCAAGCCAATAACTCCACCGCTGCAGCTGCGACATCGCAATCAACAGCAGCAGGAGCAGAAGCAATCTGGCAGCGGTGGAGCAAACAGCAGCCATCGCTATGCCCGACCCAAGTCCACCATTATAGCCTCCGCTCACTCGAACTTTGCGGCCAACTTTGAGAAGTTCAGCAGCGGCTATCATCGTCAGACCAATGGTGGAGGAGGAGGCGCCGGCGAGGTTACTGGCGCCACAGAGAGCCGGTCAGCTGCCGGTGGCAATGCTCGTCGTTATGGAATCGATTCGCTGAGCATTAAGGCTTCCATTGAGAAATTTAACAATCTTAGTATCCAGAAGAGACCCACAACCACGACCACAGCTATGTTGGCCACCGGGAGTGGGACAGGTGGGACAGCTGCGGTCGCTGCCTCTGGAGGACGAAGCAATCATACATCGCACCAGCACCAGCACCAGCAGCAGCAACAGCAGGCCGCTGGCGGGAGCAGCGGCAACCTACAGCAGCGCTACAGCAGCGACCTGGACAACATACGAGTGGCGGCAGCAGCGGGCTATAGTAGTTCCCTGACCAGAGCCGCCTACCGGACCACGGCCACCATGAATAGTGTTAGTGCGACAACGGAAATGGGTATGGAAACAGGAGCAGGAGTGCATGCCAGCCGCCAGGCAGTGAGTGCCGTGACTGCCACACAGGTAAACAGCGATGCAGCTGGGCTAGGAACAACACCAACAACAACAACAACAGCAGTATCAGCAACACCCAATAATGCCACCACACCAGCCACGTCTTCCGTCTCCACAGCCACAAGTACAGTAACAGCTACAGCCTCTAGCTCCGCCAGCGATAGTGTAAGTCGGTCCTTCGCCAGGTCACCGATTATATCAGTTCAGTTTAGTTTACTTTATACTCTCTCTCCATTCCGTTTTCTTCAACTTCTTATATATGTTCTCTATATATATATTTATATATATTCGACTTGTGGCAAGAGCAAGCATTTCTGATCTGAACACAATTATTGTAGCTACAAAAAGTATATATTTGCATTTCCATTGTCTTTCTCTATCACGCTTTGCGTTCTCATTTTGAATTCATTGATTCACACTGACACACTATCGCTGCCTATCGTTCGATATAATTTAACTATCACTATTTTAAGCCTGGTTTTATCCTTTGCATGCTACGCACTCACTCTTCATTCGCATTAACACACACAACACACACTAATCTTGGACTTATGGGTTTCTTCCTTAATCTCTAACTGCTCGATTGCTAGTTGCTTCGGTTTTATTAAATTAACCCTATTTAACGATCGATTAATAATCGCCGCGAATTCGATAGGCCTGCTTGAGGAGGTTACTTAGTGATGGGAAAGTAGGGATAAATCGAAACTGTACTTGAAATGTAAAAGAATTTAAAGACAACTTTGGTTTTTCAAAGTTTTCCAAGTAAAGATTAGTCTGGACTTCACACATTTGTACCCAGCTTAGTTAATTAACTTACCTAATGACTAAAATCTTTTGTTAAATCTCGTAAAAGATGAACCAAAACATATTTACTAGAAGAAACCTAATTAAAACTACCCTAAAAAGAGAATTCCCATCACTAAAACCTTGTCGCTTGAAGGCCAATTGAGTTCCGTGGCTCCCCTTAATAAAAGGACTACATTTTTTAACTAATATATAACTTGTGATACTCTAACCCTCCTACACAGACGCAGGCGAGGAGCGGCACTACTGGCAGCAGTGCCCGGAGCGTCTTGCCGCCCATGACACCTACGTCGAGTCGTTACTGGGATCGGGATCGTGAGAGCGGCCCTAGCCGTAGCAGCGGCTCCACTTCCACCCTTACCTCGTCGTCGCTGAAGCACAACTCGGATGATGGCTATAAGAACGCCTCCTCGTCTAGAGATGAGAAGTCAGAAGGTGCGTACGATTGTGAATAATTGATAAGTTCCTTAAGGAGGCATAGGGGTTTCCCCTAGGCAGTTAGGTTGTTGGTTAACCTGACTATGTGGCACACACACACAACCTTTTCCCCAGTAATCAGTTGAAATTCCCCATGAAAGTTACTTATAAACCACACGACACACATACCCACGTGATTGTTAAGGAATCATAGTATAATAAGAAGAACAGGGAGTAGGAACTTGAGATTCAGGCCGAGGATCAAACGGAATTGAAGCTGAACCGAATGCCTGTGGTTAATCGCGAGCGTGACCGCATACAGGCGCATGCCTCCAGATTGGGGAGTGACCCACGTTAGAAACTGCCCCTTGTCAGTAATTTTAATATCAATGCCCTCTTTCCGCTTGTCAATCCACAGGTTTGTGCGGGCTGAGAAACATCGGGAACACATGCTTCATGAACTCTGTCATCCAGTGCCTGAGCCACACCCAAGAGCTGACGCGCTTCCTGCGCTCGCAGCACGGCTCCCGCTCGTCCTCCACCAAGGACCAGCAGATACTCCACGGTAAGGTTACCCCCAAAAACGGTTTCGTAAAATATATATATGTTCATAATTTTCGTTGCTCTTCGCCATAGAATTTGCCAAACTCATCCAGGAAATGTGGACCTCGAATGTGCACACAATGACGCCCATGGAGCTGAAGCGTGCCTTCTCCACGAAGCACCGCATGTACAGCGACTACAATCAGCAGGATGCCCAGGAGTTCCTGCGCTTCTTCCTCGACTCGCTGCACTCGGCCCTCAACACGGGCGTCAAGGGTGAGACGCTCAACATTGACGATAATCTCAGGTGGGTCTCCAGTCTCCTCATATTTCTATTCGCATTTCCCATCTAATCCGAAATTCCCACTTGACAGTGACAATAAGAAGGCGGACCTGACCTGGGAATGGTATACGCGACATGAGAACTCTCTGGTGCGCGACCTCTTTGTGGGGCAGCTAAAGAGCACCCTGAAGTGCACCACCTGCGGCAATACGAGCGTTACATTTGATCCCTTTTGGGATCTGAGCGTACCGCTCCCTTCCTCGTCACGCTGCAAGCTTGAGGCCTGCCTGGACCTCTTCATACGCGAGGAGGTTCTTGACGGGGACGAGATGCCGACATGCGCCAAATGCAAGACACGACGGAAATGCACCAAGAGCTTCACCATACAGCGTTTCCCCAAATATCTCGTTATTCGTGAGTTTGCCACCATTTATCCCTAACAGTTTGTATATAGTAAATATAATATACAAATTTCATTCAGACCTTAAACGCTTCTCGGAGACGCGCTGGAGCAAACTGTCGAACATCGTTGAGTTCCCCACATCGGATCGCGAGCTCAACATGGGCTCCTATGGCGCCAACTCCAACTCGAATGTGCATTACTCGCTCTATGCGATATCCAATCATATGGGTATGTTTCCAGCTTTAATTTACATTTATCATCAACTCCTTAACTGAGTTTCTTGCAGGCTCGACGGCTGGCGGTCATTATGTGGCCCTGTGCAAGCATCCCATCTCCCGCAAGTGGCACGAGTTCAATGATAATATGTGAGTATTAGTTACGAGGAGATATGATTTGTGCTTTCTATTTAACTTTTTAACTACATACTTAATACAATTTTGTGAATTTTAATAACATTCAACTTCTTTACAGCGTCAGCGATGCCTTGAGCGAAAACCATCTCGTTTCATCCAGTGCCTATATACTTTTCTACGAGCGTGCGTAAGGCCCGGAAGCAGGAGGGAGTCTTCGCTGATTCTGGGCGTAGGGGCAACCACGATAAAGTGGTTGCCTTGCACTCGCTCCAAGGAGCAGCGATACGACGCATACGATTATTGAATGAGATGCAGATGCGAGCTTAGGACCAACACAAGCGGAGCAGGAGCAGGACTAGGAGGATTGGCAGGCGGGCTCTTCGTAAAATCGCTTCGTAGAATTGCATACAAAAGCAAATTACTTAATTAACTCAAGAAATAAGAGAAAACAAGAAGGAAGAGAACCAGAAACTAACTCCTAACTAAATACAACAAAAACAAA
Organism: Drosophila serrata; assembly: GCF_035046125.1. Taxonomy (NCBI): domain Eukaryota; kingdom Metazoa; phylum Arthropoda; class Insecta; order Diptera; family Drosophilidae; genus Drosophila; species Drosophila serrata. The sequence goes on along the minus strand of NW_028257234.1, from coordinate 131,351 downwards.
AGAAACCCAGAAGAAAGCAGTGGGAGGCGGAAGCGAAGCCAAGTCCACGATGAACGGATGAACGAGATTGGATGTACATAAGAAACGAACCCAAAACAAACATACACAAAACATGCAGACAGACAAACAAACAACAAAACAAAGATACATATAATCTGTGCAATAACAACTTTCGGCAAACCAGTAGCAAAAACAAAAAAAAATCGAGCGGGGATAAAGCCAAAGGCGTTGCAAGGACTTAATGTGTATTTCCCTCCTGATTATTAAGTGTTATTTATGCCACGCCCCCTATCTCTCTATCTCTCTCCATCCCTATAACTATCTCTTCTAATAACTTCCGTTTAACGTCTCCTCGCGGCTCTGAGTCTGTCCCTTGGTTTGCCGAAAGCCTGTCCCTGTGGTTGTGTGCAAAAAGAAGAAACAAAACATAAACGATAAAAAGGAAATGAAAACCAACAAAAAGTAACGTAAGCTAAGCGACGATGGAAGGGCAATGCGACAAAAAAGAAGAATGCTAAACTCTACATAAGCGGAGAAAGAGATACCTAAAATTATCTTTAAACACAAATATATATATTTGAAATTCGTCTTTCTTCTGCAATGTTTCATAAAAAAAAGCCCAACAACAAAAAAGTAAATGCAATAAAAATACTTAAAAAACTAAAGACGATTCAAATGCAACAAGTAAAACAAAGCAAAAAGAAAGAAGAAAAACCAATGCAATCGCACCACAAAAATCACACTAAACATAAACAAAAAGAAAACTAAAAACTAACTAGCTAAGTAAAATGGCTTTTTAGCAACTAAAAAGAAAACTAAAAATTAACAAGTAACAACTAAAAACCCGAAAACATAGTGATTAATTAACTGATAATGAGAGAAATGAGAAATAGGGAAGGAAGGAAATGTTACCGAAAAACGACGCGACGTGCGACAGCTGACAACAACAAAATAAAATCTGCATTGTGAGAACGTACTTATGATAAATGTTAAACTAAATTAAAAGCTAATTACAAATTAACGGAAACAATCGAAGAGGAAGTGAAGAGAAGCAGATGCGGCGACAGCAAGAGAAAAACAAAGAAATATTTATCGTTATCGTTTTAGCCGAAACACCAACCAAAAAAACAAAACCATCCAGCCTGCATGGGGAATTTCCCTTTTAGACGAAACACCAACTAGAACCAAATCCAGAGTAGCAACCAATTAGAGGGAAATTCTGCCAAGGAGAGCCACAGCGCTCGTTCGTTCAGTTCGTTCAAAATTGTATAATTTTTGTGTTTTTGTTGCAATGATTGTTTTTTTTTTCGTCCACGAAAGGGAGAATTGTTATAATAGAAACCCAGAACTAGTCTCAAAATAAAGCAACGGAAAGCGAAGAAACAGCAAGAGTTGATGTTATGTTTTATGCGCTACTTAACCGAAAAAAACTGTTTTTTAAATAATTGTATTTCTATATATCTCATTTGTTTTCTTTTTTTTTAACTCTGTGCGTATATATATATATATTTTTAAGCTTAAGTCAAGAGCGTTTTTTACCCATCCCAACGTCCCTACCCCTTCCTCCTTATACATGCTATGTATACAAATCTATATATATATTTATATATTTTTGTTGCCTATTTTTTGTTTTTATACCTACATATATAATATACACTATATTATGTAATTTATTTATTTATTGTATTTATGTAAATGATATATAAACAAACACACACAGACATACAGAGACTCCTACACTCAGCGAAACGGGAGTATATATATTGTGTACATACTGCAACTTGTTTTCTGCAGAAACAAAAATTAAAATAAAGAAATGAAGCGGAACAACAACGAGAGATGAAACCTACAAAACGCCTACACTGCAGCATATACACTATAATTGATGGAAGATTTGAAATAAAAAATAACAACAAGACACATTATTTATTTATTTGTAAATGAACGAAAAAAAAAAGAAAGTAAAACAGCAAACTGCGACTACTATATATTTTTTTCTGGCTTAAATATTAGTTACATTATAATTGTTGGATATTTTACTAACGTTAAAAAGAAAACCAAACAAAAAAATGCAAAAAAGAATAAAACAAAACACAAAGAGGAAAACAAGAAAAATAAACGAAAAAAAAATAAAAAAACAAGATTTTGAATTTAGTTTTGATTTCGATAAACTTATCGATAAGGACTGCAAACGGGGTTTTAACGTAATGTAATGTATTTTGTTTATACTTTAAATTTATATATATATATTATTATATGACAATTTTAATACAAATCTAAATTTAAAAAACTCAACAATCCCAATATAGCATTCATTTTAATTCGGAAAGCTTTCTTATACTACTTTGAATTTGGTTAACAAATCTACATACTCCATTTAAAATGTAAAAAAATTAAAATTTGTATTAATTTTTAACAATTTTAAATTTTAAAACTATTATAAAATTAAAAAGGAAATTTACTTTCTTTCCTACATGCCTAGAAAGCTTTGCCGGTTGATGCTGATCAAGAATATATATAATATATAGGGTCGGAAATGACTCCTTCACTGTTTTACCAGCTTCTGATTAAAATTTAAATACCATTTTTTAACTCATATTTAACTATTTTTTATGGGACAATTTTTTAGACAAATCTAAATTTGAAAATTTTATAACTCTGCCAAAAATGCATTAAATTTAATTCGGAAAGCTGTCCCATGTTAGTTTTTATTAGGGTAACAAATCTGCATACTCTATTTAAAGTGTAAAAAAATTAAACAATTTTATAAATTTTCTGACAATTTTAACGATGTAACCCCTTATAAAATTTCGAAAAAATTTAGTAAAATTATTTTTCCACCAGACATGGCTAAATCGATTCGGATTTTGATGCTGATCAAGAATATATATAATATGTATGGTCGGAAATGACTCCTTCACTGTTTTACCAGCTTCTGATTAAAATTTAAATACCATTTTTTAACCCATATTTAGCTATTTTTTATATGACAATGTTTAAGACAAATCTAAATTTAAAAATATCATAACTCTGCCAAAAATGCATTAAATTTAATTCGGAAAGCTGTCCCATGTTAGTTTTTATTAGGGTAACAAATCTGCATACTCTATTTAAAGTGTAAAAAAATTAAACAATTTTATAAATTTTCTGACAATTTTAACGATGTAACCCCTTATAAAATTTCGAAAAAATTTAGTAAAATTATTTTTCCACCAGACATGGCTAAATCGATTCGGATTTTGATGCTGATCAAGAATATATATAATATATAGGGCCGGAAATGACTCCTTCACTGTTTTACCAGCTTCTGATTAAAATTTAAATACCATTTTTTAACCCATATTTAGCTATTTTTTATATGACAATGTTTAAGACAAATCTAAATTTAAAAATATCATAACTCTGCCAAAAATGCATTAAATTTAATTCGGAAAGCTGTCCCATGTTAGTTTTTATTAGGGTAACAAATCTGCATACTCTATTTAAAGTGTAAAAAAATTAAACAATTTTATAAATTTTCTGACAATTTTAACGATGTAACCCCTTATAAAATTTCGAAAAAATTTAGTAAAATTATTTTTCCACCAGACATGGCTAAATCGATTCGGATTTTGATGCTGATCAAGAATATATATAATATGTATGGTCGGAAATGACTCCTTCACTGTTTTACCAGCTTCTGATTAAAATTTAAATACCATTTTTTAACCCATATTTAGCTATTTTTTATATGACAATGTTTAAGGCAAATCTAAATTTAAAAATATCATAACTCTGCCAAAAATGAATTAAATTTAATTCGGAAAGCTGTCCCATGTTAGTTTTTATTAGGGTAACAAATCTGCATACTCTATTTAAAGTGTAAAAAAATTAAAAATTTTTATAAATTTTCTGACAATTTTAACGATGTAACCCCTTATAAAATTTCGATAAAATTTAGTAAAATTATTTTTCCACCAGATATGGCAAAATCGATTCGGATTTTGATGCTGATGCTTTGATGCATACTCTATTTAAAGTGTGAACAAATTAAAATTTTTTATAAATTTTCTGACAATTTTAACGATGTAACCCCTTATAAAATTTCGAAAAAATTTAGTAAAATTATTTTTCCACCAGACATGGCTAAATCGATTCGGATTTTGATGCTGATCAAGAATATATATAATATGTATGGTCGGAAATGACTCCTTCACTGTTTTACCAGCTTCTGATTAAAATTTAAATACCATTTTTTAACCCATATTTAGCTATTTTTTATATGACAATATTTAAGACAAATCTAAATTTAAAAATATCATAACTCTGCCAAAAACGCATTAAATTTAATTCGGAAAGCTGTCCCATGTTAGTTTTTATTAGGGTAACAAATCTGCATACTCTATTTAAAGTGTAAAAAAATTAAAAATTTTTATAAATTTTCTGACAATTTTAACGATGTAACCCCTTATAAAATGTCGATAAAATTTAGTAAAATTATTTTTCCACCAGATATGGCAAAATCGATTTGGATTTTGATGCTGATCAAGAATATATATAATATGTAGGGTCGGAAATGACTCCTTCACTGTTTTACCATCTTCTGATTAAAATTAGAATACCATTTTTTAACCCATATTTAGCTATTTTTTTATATGACAATTTTTTAGACAAATTTAAATTTAAAAATATCATAACTCTGCCAAAAACGCATTAAATTTAATTCGGAAAGCTGTCCCATGTTAGTTTTTATTAGGGTAACAAATCTGCATACTCTATTTAAAGTGTAAAAAAATTAAAAATTTTTATAAATTTTCTGACAATTTTAACGATGTAACCCCTTATAAAATGTCGATAAAATTTAGTAAAATTATTTTTCCACCAGATATGGCAAAATCGATTTGGATTTTGATGCTGATCAAGAATATATATAATATGTATGGTCGGAAATGACTCCTTCACTGTTTTACCAGCTTCTGATTAAAATTTAAATACCATTTTTTAACCCATATTTAGCTATTTTTTATATGACAATATTTAAGACAAATCTAAATTTAAAAATATCATAACTCTGCCAAAAACGCATTAAATTTAATTCGGAAAGCTGTCCCATGTTAGTTTTTATTAGGGTAACAAATCTGCATACTCTATTTAAAGTGTGAACAAATTAAAATTTTTTATAAATTTTCTGACAATTTTAACGATGTAACCCCTTATAAAATTTCGAAAAAATTTAGTAAAATTATTTTTCCACCAGACATGGCTAAATCGATTCGGATTTTGATGCTGATCAAGAATATATATAATATGTATGGTCGGAAATGACTCCTTCACTGTTTTACCAGCTTCTGATTAAAATTTAAATACCATTTTTTAACCCATATTTAGCTATTTTTTATATGACAATATTTAAGACAAATCTAAATTTAAAAATATCATAACTCTGCCAAAAATTCGTGAAATTTAATTCGGAAAGCTGTCCCATGTTAGTTTTTATTAGGGTAACAAATCTGCATACTCTATTTAAAATGTAAAAAAAAAATAAAAAATTTTATAAATTTTCTGACAATTTTAACGATATAAACTCTTATAAAATTTCGAAAAAATTTATTAAAATTATTTTTCCACCAGATATGGCTAAATCGATTCGGATTTTGATGCTGATCAAAAATATATATGATTTATAGGGTCGGAAATGACTCCATTACTCCGTTATGGCCATCGATGATCGCCCAAAAACATGTTTCACGAAATTATACAAATTTATCGGTCAACTTGAATTTTGCCTTAATTTTTAATTTTTTCTCATTTGAATCTTTTAACCCTTTAGTTAAAAACAAGAAAACATTCATGTCAACAATTTGTGGCTCCCTGTTGGGGCCTTTTTTTAATTTAAATTTAATAAAAGTTAAGTTATTATTGTTTTGCGACAACTTTCTCACACTTTACAAAATATATCTATATAAATAACGACTAACTGAACTCCAGGTCCTGCGGCTCTGTGTATGTATGTGTGTGACTCTCCGTGTTATTATGGTTTCTTTTGGGGGACAGGGTCTTCCCACGACCTCCCACAACTAAAGATGTGTCTCGAACTAGGGAATGGGTGGGCGTGGGCATGGGATTGGGTATGGTATGTACTATGTGATTGCTGGTGGCCTCATTGTGGCGACGACGACGGCGGCGGCTTCTGTGAGCGACGACTGTGGTTTCGGACAAGAGTTAAGTTCGTTGAGCACCAGTGCCAGCAGCTGCGGCGGCAGTTTAACAAAAAAGACAACAGGTCAACTGCAGCACGCCGCTGGCTGGCGGCCGTCTGTCGCGGATGCTGCTGCTGATCCCCGATCCGTGGCGACGGCTTAGGATGTTGGTGTGACAGTGGCAACGGCAACGACACAAGCGGGCCGGCGTTGCCGTCGCGGCCCGCGGCCAAAGATCATTTAGTCTCATCCTTCTCGGCCTTGTCCGCCTTGGCGCTGGCCCGGATCGCCTTCTTGTCCTCGTACATCTTGATCAGTTGATCCTTGGTGGGCATGGGCTTAATATAGCCGTGCAATACCAGGTGTTTAATAGAAATAGTGGTACATCCTGCAGCAAAGAAAGAAGTATATCTATGGGTTACCAGAATACTAAGGTGCCTAAAAGATAATCCTTACCCAAAGTGAGGGCATAGCGCAATGGCGTGGCCACCTTGTAGCACAGATATGCAATGGCATAGTGCCCCATGTGAGAGCTCTGCACTTTTTGGATTATGTTCTCGCTGAGATGCAAATACTGCAGCAACGCCGGGACATCAACGCCGCTAAGAATGTAAGAAAATGTTAAATGAAGATCCCAGGGTACTCAAGATAGACTCACCTCTTGGACAGATAGTAGAAGCCTCCGAACCAGCCCAGCGATGTGACTACGTGCACCGGAATGAGCACGTACCAGTATTTCTTGTACATGTGCTTGAACTTGGACATCAGTGACATGTTTGCCGCCTCCCCAAAGAGATCGGTGGACGAGGTAGCGGTAGCTTTCGCATTCTTCTCCTCATCCGTTGAGTGACTGGTGGTGGTGCTTGTGGTGGTTGTGGCTGACGATTTGTGGTTGTGGCGCTGCAGCTGGAGCGGCAGCAGTAAGCCACGCTGATCGGTAGTACCCACCGAGGAGAAGCCACTGCCAACTATCGAAGATGGTGGACTCGCAGTGGCAATCCTCGGCAAAGCCGCCAGGCAATGCGTGTGACGGCCACTGAAGAGGCGCAGCGAGCTGGCAAACATACGCTGCCGTGTGATGAGGGCTACAGTGGCCATGATTACGCCAATTCCTTGCAGATCTTCACCAGAAATCGAGTCTCAAGCGATTCGAATAGGCGTTCAGTAGTCGAGCCGCGAGTGCTGTTATCCAGGTTTCGGGAGCCTCGGAGATATTAGATTGATTTTCGGTAAGAATAGATTTGAATTTTCACACACACATTTCCATGCAGAGCCGGCACAATATAATAAATATCTCCTGATTCTGATTTCACCTGGCCTGCTGTTTAGGGATGAGAGAAATGTTTCAATACATCTACATTTTTATGCGATAGTTTCTAGTCGCTCTGGAAAATTAAAAATATCAATTATTCTGAATTATACATTAAATATCTTCCAAATGACGCGATCCATGACGTAATCTTCTTGACGTCAGAGGACATAAAAACATAATTTTGTGACGTAAGGAAGAACCTGTCCAAATATCGATACCTCATCGGCTAATCGCTTAAATGGGCATACGTGTTTTCTATTTCACCACTAATGTGCCATCGATATGTCTTTATCGAAATTAGAATTCAAATTTACAAAAATTAGCAGGAGTGCTTCGAACTTTCATAAAGAATGAAGCTAAATACCAAAAATATCAAAACAAATTAATGCAACTGGGTCCAGACACAGGAATGGCAGTTATTCCCCAAAGCTTATAATGGATTTAATCATTCTTTGCAAATACTGCCACCCATACAGGCTCTGAAATAAAAGGACACACGCTTAAGGGATCCCCCAATTCAAATCAAAACGAGTCATTAAGTCGTTATAAACTTTTGTATATAATTTACTAATCAAACGGAAGGCAGAAACGTTATTGCACTAATATTATACAACTCAATTAATTGCAAAAATAAGCTTATTAAGCGCACTTCTCGGCCGCAAAGAGGCAGCTGCTCGAGCAAATGCGTTTAATCAGAATGTACATAGGTATATGTGGTATTTACCCGGATTTATTTGCCACTCATATCACAAAACATCAACTTTGCTGCCCTTAGTTGGCGGCCGCCACTCGAACGAGCAGTTTCCTCTTATCCTCATCAATGGTGGCTAGGAATTTCTGCACTCTCTCGCTATAAAAGTCGCCGGTCTTGGCCAATTGGAGGCTATGCATTCGTTCCCTCCGCCGGAAGTCGTCCAGCTGCCAACGGTCGCGCTGGTAGGCCAGAATGCTGGCCAAAAAGTGCCAGAACGTGATCTGTGGCCACAGGACATTGCTAAAGTACAACACCGATGTGCTCAGCTGAAAAAGAAAGAAGCTATTTGAGCTGCTAATCTTAATAGGAGCAGCACTCACCTGCCACATCATGAAGTCGCTCAGCCTGGTCTCGCCGGAGGTGCGGAAGACCAGATCCGGAGGCGGCGAGTGCCGTGTGTAGAGGCATTCCTCCAGCAGCCGCTCGCTGATGTCTGTCGGTTCTATATCCTCGTTGCCATGCCGAAGGACTGTCTCCACCGCCTGTGTGATCTCGTCCCGTGACGTGTATGCAAAGGCCACATTCAGGAAGAGTTTGTCATTGCGCTCAGTGCTCAGCATGGCAGTGGCCATCAACTTCTGCAGATCCGGCGGCAACAGCTCTATGTTTCCTATAACCCGTATGCGTATACCGTGCTCCTCCAGCCGTGCTGTCTCCTGCAACAGGCGATCGAACTTCTCCCGCGCCAGATTAAACAGACCATCGACCTCCTCACTGGATCGCTTGAAGTTCTCAATGCTGAAGGCGAACGTGGTTACCTCGCGTACGCCCACGTCCAGGCACCAGCGGAGGCAGTCCGCCAGCTTTTCGAAGCCCCGCGAATGACCCTCGATCTTGTCGATATGCTGGGAGCGGGCGAACCTCCGGTTGCCGTCCATGACAAAGGCGACGTGGTGTGGTATCTGGCCACAGATGCGTAGCGTACGCATCGCTATTCTCTCCGTCAACGAGTACTGGTAGTCAGAGACCCATGACATGATGGCCCCACAGTTTGTGTGTGTGTGTTTGAAACTTTAAAGACGTAAAATTCCGTTTAATTACAAAACAATAATTATTCTAAGGCCGGTGGTGGGTCCCGTGGCTCAGAAAAATCTGTGTGACCGCTTGTTTTGCCAAAAATACCATGACGACTCGCCAAGATGCCGATTTAGCAAAGGCCCAAACCTTTCGGCTCAACTTGAAGTAAGAACATCGAATTTGGTATTTACCAGTATTTTTTTATTATTATCGTTGCGGCAATCACGCAATGTTCTTGATCGAATTAACGCTTTCCATCATCATTGTCATCAATTAGTAGCTATTTCCCTATAAAAGTTCCCAATTAGACATGCCCGAAGGCGATACTTTATTTTCGATGAACACCGAGCCGAAATCGATTTAAGTGTTACCATCTACCGCGACGAAAAAATAACTTAACTATATTATCGATAGTATCGATAGTGATTTTGACGTCTATGTAGCTCTGTTGACAGCTATGACAGCCTTCTTTTTTGATATCCGGTTCACGCAAGTGGTTCGTCACAATTTTTGCCCTTTAATTTTTTGTTAAAAATCCGTGTCCAGAGCCCTTTTGAGGCCTTAAAAGTGTGCCCCACTCAAGAGTGCTCAATGGCTCGATTGAAAACTGAAGAAAAGACGCCGGGCGACCACGTTTTTTTTATGTTTTTTGTTTTGTTTGTGCGCACGCACTTGTGTTTGTGATTGTGAAGCCACAGTGTGTTATAAATCTGCATTCCCTTGCTATCCCGCAGTTGCTGATCGACTAACCACCTCGTAATGGCACCCAGGAAGGCTAAAGTTCAGAAGGAGGAGGTCCAGGTTCAGCTTGGTCCCCAGGTCCGCGATGGCGAGATCGTCTTTGGCGTGGCCCACATCTACGCCAGCTTCAACGACACCTTCGTCCATGTCACGGATCTGTCTGGCCGCGAGACCATTGCCCGCGTCACCGGCGGCATGAAGGTGAAGGCTGATCGTGACGAGGCTTCGCCCTACGCCGCTATGTTGGCTGCCCAGGTAAGTTTCTTCCTGCTGCTTTCTGGCGGAGTTCGGCCCTAAAGGTGTGTACTCTTGCTCCCTCTGTAGGATGTGGCTGAGAAGTGCAAGACCCTGGGAATCACCGCGCTGCACATCAAGCTGCGCGCCACTGGAGGCAACAAGACCAAGACCCCCGGACCCGGCGCCCAGTCCGCTCTGCGCGCTCTGGCCCGTTCTTCCATGAAGATTGGCCGCATCGAGGATGTTACCCCCATCCCATCGGACTCCACCCGCAGGAAGGGCGGTCGCCGTGGTCGTCGTCTGTAGAGAGATGGAATCCGGATGCCGGATGTTCCTTTTGCCGTTCCCTGCTTTTGTGTATATGACAAGAACATCGCTATTCTGTTTGTGTGCATGAAGGCACTGTAATAAACCGGGAAGATTGTCTAAAACGAATGACTAACCAGTTCGCATGCTAATTGTGTATAGAGGGGGTTTTGTTAGCATGTTTTTAATGCTAAATCAGCTATTTTGGTGAAATGTTTACAAAAATCGCAAACTTGAACGACCAGTGCTGCCACACTTTGCGTGGGACTTATCGATTGCGCGTCCATCCAGCAACCCTGTTGCGATAACTATCGGCTCAGCAGCTGTGTTTTTGCCTTCTTTTTTCGTATCCGGTTCAAGCAATTGGTTCGTTTTCGGTCTTCTCCCCCTTTACTTTTTTTTTGTGTGAAAATATTGCGATTTGCGAATCGGGCGCCACAAACGGAAAGATGCAACAGCTAGTGCAATCGACTGGCAATGCAATGATGCCACCCAAAATGGGAATAATCGACGGCACGGTGTGGATGCTGCTGAATTATTTTTCTATTGTTTTTTTTTGTTTGTTTGTGGTGCCCGGGAACTGTTGTTGTTGTTTTGCGAACCGGTGACTGACGAGTGATTGCTCTCCATTTTAGTTGCTTATCGTCGAGCAGATCCCACAGAATGGCACCCAGGAAAGCTAAAGTTCAGAAGGAGGAGGTTCAAGTCCAGCTGGGACCCCAAGTCCGCGATGGCGAGATCGTCTTCGGCGTGGCGCACATCTACGCCAGCTTCAACGACACCTTTGTCCATGTCACGGATCTGTCTGGCCGCGAGACCATTGCCCGCGTCACCGGCGGCATGAAGGTGAAGGCTGATCGTGACGAGGCTTCGCCCTACGCCGCTATGTTGGCTGCCCAGGTAAGAGGAGCGAATCCCTATTCGAAAACACTATTAATCCGCTAACTCTCCCTCCAGGATGTGGCTGAGAAGTGCAAGCTGCTGGGAATCACCGCGCTGCACATCAAGCTGCGTGCTACCGGCGGTAACAAGACCAAGACCCCCGGACCTGGCGCCCAGTCCGCTCTGCGTGCTCTGGCCCGTTCCTCGATGAAGATTGGACGCATTGAGGATGTGACTCCCATCCCATCGGACTCCACCCGCAGGAAGGGCGGTCGCCGTGGTCGTCGTCTGTAAAGTGTGAGGCCACATTGTTCTGCTGCGTTTATTTTTTATATAAATACATCAATTCAGCATAAATATAGAAATAAAAAATGGAAATCGGAGTAAAGTCGACTTTGGGGATTAGCATTCGAAGCGTTCGATAGCTTAATTTGATGGTCAATATATTTATATTTTTAACATACACAAGTCCTAGAAAATTGACTAAGCTTAGATCGTAATAACATAAATTTAAAAAAAAAAAACAAAGTATAAATATCTGTTATTTATATTTTATATACATTATATATTTCATTTTATGCAGATGTGGCGAAGAAGGTTACAGTTGAATTTTTTTTTACGCAAGTCAGTTTAAAATAATTAACTAAAAGAATTCAAATCAAGTTTATATTAAAATCATAAATTTTAATATAATCTCATCCCCTAATTATTTATTATTATTTTAAATATACATTTTTATTTTAAAATTATTCGAAGTATTCTATCGATACCAATACTATCGAACGTGTTCCGATGGCTATGACTTCACTATCGATACTCCTCTTATGCGATACTTAAGTATCGATATCGGTACTCTCTTGTGTATCGATTTTATTCATTCGTGGATTCGTGGAGCAAGCAAATCGAAATTGCCAAGGATTAAACGCGTTCGCAATTAAAGCGGTGGTCAAACGGGCTGCCAGGGGACCACGGACAACAGATAGCCACCGAGCAGGGCCACAGATTCCCGGACATAGTGCGAATATTGGTGTAATTCGGGAGTTCAATGCACGAATAATATATTTGGCCACACTTGCCAGTGTGCGTGTGTGTACGGTGTGTGTGCCCCGCGCGCGAGTGTGTGTCTTGTGTGTGAGATTGTGTGCGTCGAACGTCGCGAGTATGTGTGCGTATCTCTTATTCGCAAGACTCGCGGATGAAACAGCGTGAAAAGCAAAGCAAACCGAAATTCAAGGCGCTGCCTTCGAGAAATTACCAAAGGAAACAATTGACAAGGAGTAAAAACACTCTGGATCTAGACGATGGGGATATAGCTGGCCGGGCGGTCGACGTCACGTCAATTGAACCGAGCAACCGAGAGTCAGCCGAGCCAGAGCCAGAGCAAAAGCATCAGCAGCTGTAGTAGAACGTAGTGGAGATGTCAGAGCAGAGTCTCCACTGAGCCCGGAGTCAAGATCCAAATGTTTTGGTGTTGTGAAATTATCTGTTTTCTCGTCGTTTCGTCAGTATAATCGTCAATATCTCTGCGAAACACCAAACACACAGTCCTCGTGATACCAGTTAAACGTTTTATACGTTCCAAAATTTTCAATACGAAACGCAGCGCAGTGCACACTCCACAATAAACAAATAGTTAGTTTAGTCCACAGACAAAAACAACAATAATAAGTCACACACAGTGCTTGGGCAAGGAGAAGCCACCATAAACAGAAGCAGCGGCAGCAGTCGCCGCAATCGCGGCAGCCGAAAAAGAAAAACTTGTTTAAAACCTCCAAAAAGAAGCGTAGAAAAAAACGGAGAAGTGGAATTCCAGAACCAAATCATCCCAGCAGCCGCGGCGGCGACGTCACCAAACAACAACCAAATATCAAACGCCAGTCACAGGCAGCTCAGCAACAGCCACCGCCTCATCTCTCTCTCTCTCACACACATCGAGAGCCATGGACGAGGATGACAACCTTTCCAATGCCGATATCAGCATCGAGGAAGAGGAGGCAGTAGAGCTTGAACGAGAGGCCATGGAGGAGGAGGACGCGGACGCCGATGCCTCCGATGTAGATCTGTCCTCCGTCTATGTGCTGCCACACAGTAATGCTCCCATCGCCATGGTGGGCACCAGCATGAACGCCACGGCTCGGACCGCAGGCGGCGGTACCAGTTCCGGCGGTGCATCTGCCGTGGCCGCTGCAGCAGCTGTGGCCGGAGCCAGCATGGCCACCAATGCCAGCATAACCATCAACTCGCATTCCCCCTTTCATGACTGGGACTCCAGTGTAGCGGCAGCCACGCCGCCACCGCCGCCGCCACGAGCAGCATCTACGGCAGCCTCTGGAACGGGGTCCGGACCAGGAGCATCGACTGGCGATGCGGGCGCCAAGGCCAGCTTCTTCTTTGGCGCCTCCTCATTTAGTCTGCGCAGCCGCAAGGAGGTGGCCGCTTTGATCAACACAGAGTGCTGCCGCGGCGGACCCACGCCCGATCTCGACTCAATAATGGACACCCTGTTCAATCCGGGCACGCCCATCGATAATCCGGACAACATCGAGTGGATACGATGGCTAATTGCCGGCGGACGGACGCCGCAGGAGTTCGTGAAAATTGGTAAGCATAAAATTCGCCGAGAATGAATTTAGTTTAGCTCTAGTTTTTCGCCATGCGATTTATCGATATGTGTTGCATTTCTATCGCGACCAGCTGATCGCAGGCAAGTCCGTTGCCCCTGAAACGCTGCAAGTGTGAGTTCGAGATACCTGTGCGGTGTATGTGTGTTGTGTGTATGTGCGTTGTGTGTTTGTGTATGTGTATGAAATTGTTGTAGGGCACGCAAAGCAAAGGGTGTGGGAGCGGCAGAAGGAGAGAGAAGAGCATAATAACAGCAAGGTGCAAGGCAGCATGAAGAGTACGGTGCGAGTGCACCACCATGGCAACAGCAATCAACCGCTCTCACTCACTCACACACACACACTGATTAGGGGAGTCAACTTTAGCCCAATTTAATCTCAACTGCTCATCTATCTGCCATGCTGTGTGTGCCGTATTTGTGCATACTTTTTTATGATTACTACTTATTTCTTGTGCCAGCCTGCGTATGTCGCCAAAGTGGCTTTTATCGTTTATGGTTGGCGTTCGTTCTTGTTTTGTCCCACTTGTCAGCTCACACAGACAGAGGCTGCGCTAGCTGATACATGCACACAAGCTCACGCACAGTGGAATGCAGCTTGCACCTTGAGCCTGTGTGTCAGCTGTTCGCCTTGCGTAATAAATGTTTCCGCAGCATCCGTCCAAAAAAAAAGCAAAGCTAAAACAAAAGCAAAACCAAAAACTGACGCACACCAACCTATATGTAGATTTACACTGCCACTTGTTTGGCTAGCATGACACCTTTTGTCACCGCTTTATGCTGGATGGCCTTTTGCATAGAAGAACAATTGCAAAATTGCACATGAAATTAATGCGCTACTGCAAAAGTTTATTGACCGTCGTCATTGTTGTTGATTTGACAAAACACGCCACCAATTCACGCACAGTAGGTGCGGTGTACCAAGTGTGTGTGCCTGAGTGTGTGTGTGCGGCCCACTGTAAGCTGTCATCGGCAATTGACCGACCGACTAAGACCGTTATGTTCTACGAGAGTGTATGTGCAGCACCTCTTCTTTCCGTTCCCATGCACCGTGTAACTGCCACCCACCCCACTTTCTGCCTCTGCCTCGCTCCCACTCGCTTCTTTGATTTTGATTCGTTCGATTTCACTGAACCTTGTCCAAAAGTTCTCACTTAGAGGGGGATGGATAGATGGCGGCCAAAACAAGCGGGAGCGAGCGAGGGCGACGCAGAGAGTTGCCAACTTGGCTGACGATCGATCGCCATTTACAAAAATTGTCAATCAACTTATCGCTGCACCGCCACTACCACTGTTGTTGTTGTTGTTGTTATTATTGTCGATTGATTTCCTTCCGCTTGCGGCCGACGTTGACCTTTTCAGCCAGCAAGGTCCAAGCCAGAACGCAACGGCAATGGCAAAGCTAGCGGCAGCCCAAAGACAAAAGCTAAGAGTCACGCAACAAGCGAAATTAACTAAGCAATGAGTGCATCAATTTATTTTTGGAACTCAATCAAATCAATAGCAATAGCAATGGCAAGCGCAAAAGCAAGGTGGCCAAAAACAGCTGGCCTCGACGGGTTTTTTTTTTCTTTCGATTACCTCGCGATAAGTTATCGCTCCCCAATTTACAGGTGGTCATCCAAAATCGATTATTCCTGTGATTGGGGATGGGAGATACAATTGTAGTAATATTTTTTTAATTGTTTATCCTAAATTTGTGTAGCAAAAATGGGAAATAATAATTACTTGTGAAAATAAACCTTTTTTTCCTTTAAAAATTAATATTTAATTACTTTATGCTCTGTAACCCCAATTAAAAGAGTTACATAAATCGTAAACTTGATGGTTACACCGCACTAATACCCCGAACTAATAATAAAACTAGCAGGTGATCTTTACCTTAGTAACGATCTACAAAAAATATGTATGTTTGTTAAAGGTTTACTAGTAATAAGCTCAGCATTAAATGTTGTGGCTGTATATGTAACTTAAACATTTAAATTCAATATTTGTAAAATTCAAAACTAATAACTTCCTTATTGTAATGAAAATGTAACTATCAAAGGTCTTTCTCGTTATAATAATTATCTCCTAAAATTCCTTTGGGAAACCCTTTTTGAAATATTTATTATGTATTCTGTGCCTATTTTATTGAGGGATTTTAAACTCTTTCTCTTATGGTGTGCTTAAACATTAGTTTGAAATTAAAAATTTCTTTGGGAATAAATAAATTATTGAATAATCCATTGAAATCCTTTACCACAAGTAAGCGTTTCTCTGTGTATGTTTACTGAGACTTAAAATAGGTCTTATATGCGTGTCCCATATAAGAGTAGAAGTTCCACCAATAGTTTAAACAAAATGACAACGCGCTCTCATGTTAACCAGGTAAACTTGGAAAATTTTTGCGGTTTAAAGTGGGGGGCATCGTCCAAACCTTATAAAATCGAATATTTCCCTGATGGTTCTACAACTAAAAAAAAAATTCAAAAGCCTTTTTATCCAATAACGCAGCGCGGACACACTCTTTCCCACTCTTAACTCAGTTAAATGTTGTAACCTTATTTCAACTTTGAGCCAAGCCACTAAAAATTTGTAATTTAATTTCCATTCTCTCTCTTTCTCTGTGTTTGCAGTGCGCAGCTATGACAACCATGCCAAGTGCGGTCTGGTGTGGGTGCCCCATGTAGTGGCATACAGGTGCCGCACCTGCGGCATCTCGCCCTGCATGTCCATCTGCCGGGACTGCTTCAAGAAGGGCAATCATGCCAACCACGACTTCAACATGTTCCTGTCCCAGGCGGGCGGTGCCTGTGACTGCGGCGACACATCCGTGATGAAGGCCGAGGGCTTCTGCAGCGATCATGGCATTAACAATCGGGTGAATCGCGATCCGGTGCCAAATAATCTACTGGCTGTGGCCGAGGCCATTATGCCAAAGCTACTGTTCCGGCTGTTGCAGCATTTCCGGGAGCATAGCGACACCTCGCTGCAGGTGCACGCAATGACCTCGTACCTATGCGAGGAGTTCGCCAACATGCTGATCGATCTGAACAACATGGGCGAGATAATGCGCAAGGTGATGACGCGCACGCTAATCAATCCAGAGGTATATGCCTTCTTTATGGAGGCACCGTGCCTGGACACGAACAACGGACGCTTTCTGAAGGCCAACCGGGAAAAGTACGAGGATGCGGTCAACAGATTTCCAAATCCAGAGCCCCCCGATGAGTACAGAGATCTGCCAGCGCTGGGCGATACTCTGGTCCACACCACACTCCTTGAGGAGTTTATCTTTTGGACGTTCAAGTTTGAGTTTCCGCAAACTCTGGTCTGCTTTCTGCTCAACATGCTGCCAGATCAGGATTACAAGGTGAGTGTAGCGAGATGAAAGCCAGCTCCATTTGAATGCATAATGACTCTTTTTATCTCCTCAATAGGAACACCTCACCCGCACCTTTGTGATGCACTACAGTCGCATACCGTCCGTGCTGGAAATGTCCCGCGATCCGGACACGCTCAGCAACCGTGTGGTGCACATGAGCGTCCAGCTCTTTTCCAACGAGAGCCTTGCCCTCAAGATGGTCAACGAGCTGTCGCTGCTGCACGTGATGATCATCAGTCTAAAGCTAATGATGTCCAAGATA
Organism: Drosophila serrata; assembly: GCF_035046125.1. Lineage (NCBI taxonomy): Eukaryota > Metazoa > Arthropoda > Insecta > Diptera > Drosophilidae > Drosophila > Drosophila serrata. The sequence goes on along the minus strand of NW_028257234.1, from coordinate 113,674 downwards.
CTCATACAGAACACTCTGCATGGTTAGTTCCGTACCGTAGCGTAGTTCTTCCCGTTCCCTTGGTCTAAATCGAGTTTGGTTTCCCCACAGATCCCTCCAAGAATTTCCACTTTGTCATCGATTGCACCCGCCAGGTGATGAAGGATCACTGCTATTGGCCGCTAGTCTCGGACTTCAACAACGTCCTATCGCACGAATCGGTGGCTCTGGTTTTTCTACGGGACGACAACCTCATCGACATGTGGTTTCAGTTCCTTCAAATGCTCCAAGGCATGAACGTTAACGTGCGGGAGACCGCCTCCCATGTGGAATTCGAGCCGAACAGCTACTATGCAGCCTTCTCCTGTGAACTGGAGGCCAGTGCCTATCCCATGTGGTCGATTATCTCCCATCTGCAGGACGGCACGCACGCCCATCTGGCCAAAAAGATTATCAATTACTGTGTGACGACACTGCATGAGTGGCTGGACTCTATATACTTTATGGAGGCGCATCTGTCGATGGTGAGTGGAGTATACACATCCTCTAACACCTTTTAATTAGCCCTTTTCGCAGGAGGAGATGATGCAGGCCTCGTTCCACTTTCCATTGCATCGCTATCTGGCTGCCTTCGTCTGCCAGGCGGTTACCAAAATGGGCATTAGTCTGAGTGAAGTGTTACCCTCGCGTCCATATCTGCTGCCCCTGCTGATGATTCATCCGCTCCGTGTCCAGGTGAGTCCTGCTCCTTATCTTCTATGTATTGAATAGACTTTGATTTTCTAGGGGGTTTCTTAGATTCAGATTCTCTTTATTTTTGTTTTGTTTATGGCTAAATTCCAATATAATTTGAGTTATATTCGCGTCTTGCCTGGCGCTTCGTTCGTTCTCCCTCCTTTTGGACTACGCGACAAGGGTGTGTAGTGTGTGTACAACTAAGAAAGCTATGACATATGTGCGGGCACCGCCTCATCTCTACGTGACCCCTTTAAAACTTCTTCTTGGGCACCTGGACGTGGGGCGTAAAGTCATACGTGATGATCTTGGGGCCGAGGAAGCCACCATAGCCATTGCGTCCCTTGTAATAGATTCCAATGCCGGACAGCGGCACCGGCGGATTCGAGATCACGTCCTGGATGTCAATGAACGGCACTGTGCTTTGCGCTGCATCCTTGTCCAGGCCTGTGTTGGTGAAGTCAATGTACTGGTTGTGGCGCGACTGAGGTATCGAGGGTGTGATCGTACGCGTGGACACGTCAGCGTTCTCCAGGCGTATTTTCTCCCTGGAAAAGTATATCGAAGTTAATTCGTTGCAGGTTCTCCTTGACAAAAGGTATACTAACCTCCGCTCCTTGCTATTATTGCTGACATCGGTGTTGTCATTGGACTTCCAATAGCTGTTGCCCTCCACCTGAACGAGCTGCCCCGTCTTGAAGTCGAATTCGCTGTAGTAGGCCTCCAGATTGAGATGGGTTCCCACCACCCTGAATCGCACGCCGGTTATCACAAAGCTATTATCATCCGTATTGACATCGTCCAGGTCAATGGTGCGACTCTCGTAGCTTAGAGTGTGATAGTCGACGCCCTTCTTTACATCACGATCAAAGATGTTGTATTTATCCACGGGCTTCCACTCCAACGTGCTCTGATTGATGGCGCCGCGGGGCAGGAGTTCGCCCTCCTGAATTTGCAAGTGGAATATGCGGTTCAGTTTCACAAAGCGTAAACCAGTCACAACCCTAAAAGAAAGAAATGATATATAAGATTATGGGAATATTCCTAGGGTCTCTAAGCATCCTTACCTGTTGCGCTTCACATCGGCCACCGAATCACGCAGGCTAAAGAAACGATCCGACTTGAGGCCCTGCTCGTCGCAGAGGCAGAAACAGTAGCTGCAGTGCCAGAGTAGATAGCGCCACCAACTATCCACCTTGGTGGTGCCCCTGGTGCACCTGGCCCTCTGTCCCAGGACGCGTCCATTCTCATACTCAATGAATTCGTACCGTCTGGTGCTATTCTGAGGTGATGGACAGACCCACATGTCGCTATCCACGAACTGGCAGTTGTACAAGCGACCCGAGCACCGGGGCTGGCGGGCACAGTAGAGATCCTTGAAGCAGCCCTCGCTGCGTGTAGACTGGTAGAAGGAACAGGTCTCCCGGCACGTCTCTTCATTGTTCAGATCCACCTCGTTCTCAATGTAACCCTGCAGCAGGCGAGTTACCTCGTCATAGTTGACGCCCCTCACATACTTGTCGGGATCACAGCGATAAACGATACGATCGGCGCGCAACATTACGTCCTTTAGCAGCTTCAGCGTGCGTTCCGTACGCTTCTCGTAATCCGCTCGCATCAGCTCGGCCTCCTGGGTAAAGTTGCCCTTGCCGTACACGCGAAGCATCATCCACGAGAACTCCATCATAGTGTAGGCCTTCAGTTCGGTCAGAGCGATATCTGCGTACAGAGAGTACACAAATTGCTGTGCCGACTGCTGTGTGTTGCAAATCTGATTGGTAGACACCTGAAAAATGGATAGAATATTTACTAAAAATGTCAGCAGATATATGGCTAATGTCCAGCAGCTGCACAGCTGTGGAATGCATTCCTTCCTTAGTAACTCGAGCCAGTGAGCAGTCTTCTGTTAGTTTTTAGCTCTAATTAAGCTCGTAACATCTGGCCATTAAGATCGCTATATAACTATAAAAAACGATTCATCAGAATGTTGTTAATTACGCTGATCGCGTGTCTACATTTCTTTCAAAAGCTTGTCAAAATTTCACCAACTAAAATTAAGTTGGAAACTATGCAGATTTTGAAGGGAGATTATTTTGAATAGTTGGTTAGAAGTTGCTACGTAAATCAGTGGTTTCTGGCTACAAAGTCTATCGATTCTTCATCCTGAAAGTCTATTCATTATAAGCATGGAGTGAATTTTCTATAAATGATATCCCCTTGATCTCTTATTTAGTATCTTGTACTAAAGTCAACTAACGATCATAGCGCGATAGTAGAGCGTCTGTTGAACCATCACTCGCTCGATTTCCGCTAGGATGCGCGGCATCGAGATGGTGTTGTCATTCCGCAGCACTTCCCGGGTCAGATCCAGCACAGCCAGTTGATCCAGTTGGGCGCTAGAGTTTTGCCTCACAAAGGTTTCCTATTGAAGCAAATTGAACGGATTACTATCATAGTTTAATCCCTTATTGGGCAGGAATCTTCGTCCTCTGATCGTACCTTGTAGGCCTCGTACAGCTTGCTGATGTAGATGAGATCCCGCTCCAGCAGCGACCATTCGTAGTGATTTAGCAGCTCGTAGCGATGCTCCTCAAAGTTGTGTCCCATCAGGCGCTTGGCATCAAAGTCGCGATGAGAATCAAACACCTTGCGGAGCTGCGTTTCCTTGTTGTTCTGACTGTTGGCCGTCTTGGCCAGATAATCCCACAGAGCACGCTCCAGGGCAATGTACTCGGTGCGCATGGCGTCCACCTCCAGTTGAGGGGTGCGCGGATGTATCCATCCATCGGAGGTAGAGGCTGCGGATTCCACGCAACAAATCACCAAGAAGAGAACGGCGGTGGCGGCAAGGGCACTAGCAGCGATACCAGGCGACGCCATTTTGAGCGTGTGTGTGGTGCGTCGTACGTATTAACGATAAGTAATATCCGCTCAACGGATAAAACTAATCAGGGGATTTCCTGAATATTTCGAGCTTCCCTTTCTTCCTTCTTCGTTGGAGAAGAAGAAGCGACGACACGCGTCCACCTGCTTGCCTGCCTGTCTGCTTGCACTGCTTGTGCACTGGCGGACAGAGCACTGCTTGCTGGGGACAACACAGTCCCGTTTTAGGATTTTTGTTCACTTAAATTTTTCCCAAAACTGATTGTGCGTTATTTGCGATTTACTTTAATTCGCGCTCGCCTATTTAGTTTTTTTACACGTCTTTTGCTGTGTGTGCTGTGATTCTGAGTGCTGGTCGGCTACTGTGATTTTTTCAGTTTTTTCAGTTTTAAAGCGCTTCGCTCAGCTCCGCTCGCTTGAGTGTGTGTGTGAGTGTGTTTGTGTGTACGACGAATCCGCTGACGACTGGAAGCTCTTTTTACGTGCCCCATTGTTGTTTTTGTTTATTCTTGGCAGGCATCAGTATTGGTGAGCAATAGCAGCGCGCCCGCAATCACGAATTGAGCAAATTTTTGTTTGGTTAAATTCCTCGGCTGTGGCGACTTAAATGATACACTGCAAGTGGCTAACTTAATTATACAATGCAATCGATTTGGCGATCATTTGGCACATGAACAGCCAATCGATAACTAGAAAGTTGTATTCTCTCACTCTCATTGTTTGTGTTACAGTTGCTGTTGTTGCTACTGTTGTGCCCGTGTAATTGGTATGCCAAACAGCTGTGAGTGCTCTCACTCCTCGCTTTCCTCTCTCTTTCTCACCCTGCAGTGCGTGGGCTATCCCGCTCCCACCTTGACGCAATGCACACAAACAAAGAGATGCGCTCTCTGCCACCACTGCTGGTGCTGCTCTCTGCATGGGGGCGGCACTGCTGCATTGCCCTCTGTCGTTTGTTTTCATTTCGACTGTGTTTCTTTTATTTTTGTTTTGTTTAACTTGTCCCGCAGTCTTTTGTTGACATCAGACCTTTGACCTCACGCAAATACAAAAAAGAACCTACACCGACACTCACGCACACATACAGATCCAGAAAGGGGGGATAAAACCTCTGTTTTGGCGAGCATTTTGCATAAAGTGCGTGGAAGCTCTTGCTTTCAAGCTTTGTTTACCGTTATTTAGCAACAACGACCACGACTTGATGAGGATGACGATGACTAATACCCTGCAAAGACTTTCTTTTGCCGAATTAACAAGTGACGCGGCCGCAACCGGAAAGTCGAGTTTATAATGCTCATCATCCAAAGTTAAAGGCCCTGCGCGCTACGTCTCAGGTCTAGACCCGCATCCAATTCCTCGGAGAGGAATGCAAGGCATGGGCATTATCATGATCGTGATAGTGATTCATATTCCGGGTTAGTGTAGCCCGTGCAGGAAGCGATTCGCAAATTGACACCCCATTCACGAGCTCAGTTCAGCCACCATTAAGTACAGTGGAACGTAATGCCACAAGCGGGCAGCTACAGTGGGACACTGATTTGAAGTTATCACACTATCTACCTTCTTAGATATCGTCCTACATCAAAAGTTCTTCTAAGATCTAACTTCTATCCCTTTGGATTAGAAAACGTGCTCCTAATGGCGCTATCTTGTCTTACTAATAATTTTCGTGGCATTATAGCCCGGCTGTATTACCTCGTAGGCGGTGACCAGTTGCGCGAGCAGGTTGTTCGATGTGGCATTGGCCCTATCCTCGCTCCCCAGTAGAGTTATATGCAATCGATCCATCAGATGATGAACGGAGTGGGCATTAGGTGACACTGTCCACTCGGCAAATGTTATAAGCGTGGACATTTCCAGCTTGTCCTTGTGGGCCTCGTAGTTTTGCATCTGTTGGTAGCGCGACGAGATCCTGTTGATCGTGTCCGTGATGTCGTTCATCTTGGCCATAATGGGGGCGTTGTTGTGCATATAGCTGGTCACCGATTCGATGGCCAAGGCAACATATTGAGCGTGCTGAAGTGGGTTATTCCGAAAAAGAAGAAGGTTAGATGTTTCAGTCGAGAAAGTTTGATCAGTAATACGAACGTCGTATACCCTTGCAGTTAGCATAGGAATTAGACAAAATGTAGCTCTAGACTTTTTGCTTGATCTTTAAAACTAGTCAAGTTATTCATTTATGTCCATAATAACTAACAATTGATTATTTTCAAGAAGTATTACTTCCATCATTCCGAATGTTTAAAATTCATTAGTTTTGGGAGTTTCGTTTAAAATTGAACTAGTAAATACAAAAAATTGGAATCAAAATGCGGATATTCAACACTTATATACCCTATAAAGTATCCGCTCCAAGGGTATTGAAACCGGGGTGGAAATTAGAGTGGCTTGTGACTCTCAACCACCTCTGACTCACTTGCTCTTCGGTGTGGTCTATCTGCTTGCTGACTTCTTTGAGGCGCTGCAAGACCTTCTTCTGCTTCTCCCGCATCAGCGGAAAGTCAATGTTGGCCGCCAGTGGCGAGGACTGGACAATGTCCCAGGCCTTGAGCACACCGGAGGTGACCTCCTTGACCACATGGATGATGTCCAGGACGTCCTCGATCAGCGCTTCTGCCGGCGGCGGCTGTTGCAGGGAAATGAGAGTGGCCAGCAGCAGGGGAAGTCCCCATTTCCTAAACTCCATCATATCGGGTGTCGGTGGCGGAGATGCGGCGTGTGTGCGTTATTTGTTTGCTTTAAATCAGATCGGAGGTGGCGATAACGCTGGCTTTGGGGGAGCCTTAAATATTATGATTAAATTTCGCTTATACGGGAATTGTTTACACACACACACACACACACACACACTACAGCCTGACACGCAACTGAGCCCGCTGAAAATCGAAACGCGAATGCGGCCGCCACAAACAACAGAGAGTTGAGTTTGGCTCGGTTTCTGGGGCTCGAATTTGAACCGCTGCCTGCGCTGCCTCCGAGATTGATTAAAAAATGAGATGAAATGTGATGTGTGCTGTGTTTTTCTTTTTCTGCCCCTTGCAGACTCAGACACTGACGCACACACACTCACACATATGTAGACACGCTCTTTTTCTTTGTTATTTTTTGCCTTATGCTTTGTCACAAACGGTTCTTTTTGTTGGCAGGGGGAAGAGAGAGCGCCAGCATACATAGGTCACAGCATTGGAGTGAGCAGGCTGGCATGCTTGGTGAGCACATCAGCTGCGCCGCTCAGAGAGTTGACATTCCCAAAACGAGTTTCGATAACTATCGGTCATCGGTGTGTCAAGAAGCTAGTTTTGTTTACTCTGCGGGATATCGGTAATCGGAGTAGCCAAGTTGCAGTTATTTATTTACATATTTTGTAATGATCGATTTCCCTATTTTGAACTCTCAGGGTTATTCTAATTTTAGTTAGACGTCTGAAAAGCAGTGAATGAGTCATTTCCGACCCTATATATTATATATATTCTTGATCAGCATCAAAATCCGAATCGATTTAGCAATGTCTGGTGGAAAAATAATTTTACTAAATTTTTTTCGAAATTTTATAAGGGGTTACATCGTTAAAAATGTCAGAAAATTTATAAAAAATTTTAATTTTTTTACACTTTAAATAGAGTATGCAGATTTGTTACCCTATTAAAAACTAACATGGGACAGCTTTCCGAATTAAATTTAATGCATTTTTGGCAGAGTTATGATATTTTTAAATTTAGATTTGTCTTTAATATTGTCATATAAAAAAATATCTAAATATGGGTTAAAAAATTGTATTCTAATTTTAATCAGAAGCTGGTAAAACAGTGAAGGAGTCATTTCCGACCCTATATATTATATATTCTTGATCAGCATCAAAATCCGAATCGATTTAGCAATGTCTGGTGGAAAAATAATTTTACTAAATTTTTTTCGAAATTTTATAAGGGGTTACATCGTTAAAATTGTCAGAAAATTTATAAAAAATTTTAATTTTTTTACACTTTAAATAGAGTATGCAGATTTGTTACCCTATTAAAAACTAACATGGGACAGCTTTCCGAATTAAATTTAATGCATTTTTGGCAGAGTTCTGATATTTTTAAATTTAGATTTGTCTTAAATATTGTCATATAAAAAAATAGCTGAATATGGGTTAAAAAATGGTATTTAAATTTTATTCAGAAGCTGGTAAAGCAGTGAAGGAGTCATTTCCGACCCTATATATTATATATATTCTTGATCAGCATCAAAATCCGAATCGATTTAGCAATGTCTGGTGGAAAAATAATTTTACTATTTTTTTTCCAAATTTTTATAAAATTGTCAGAAAATTTATAAAAAATTTTATTTTTTTACACTTTAAATAGAGTATGCAGATTTGTTACCCTATTAAAAACTAACATGGGACAGCTTTCCGAATTAAATTTAATGCATTTTTGGCAAAGTTATATTTTTAAATTTAGATTTGTCTTAAATATGGTCATATAAAAAAATAGCTGAATATGGGTTAAAAAATGGTATTTAAATTTTATTCAGAAGCTGGTAAAGCAGTGAAGGAGTCATTTCCGACCCTATATATTATATATATTCTTGATCAGCATCAAAATCCGAATCGATTTAGCAATGTCTGGTGGAAAAATAATTTTACTATTTTTTTTCCAAATTTTATAAGGGGTTACATAGTTAAAATTGTCAGAAAATTTATAAAAATTTTTAATTTTTTTACACTTTAAATAGAGTATGCAGATTTGTTACCCTATTAAAAACTAACATGGGACAGCTTTCCGAATTAAATTTAATGCATTTTTGGCAGAGTTCTGATATTTTTAAATTTAGATTTGTCTTAAATATTGTCATATAAAAAAATAGCTGAATATGGGTTAAAAAATGGTATTTAAATTTTATTCAGAAGCTGGTAAAGCAGTGAAGGAGTCATTTCCGACCCTATATATTATATATATTCTTGATCAGCATCAAAATCCGAATCGATTTAGCCATGTCTGGTGAAAAAATAATTTTACTAAATTTTTTCGATATTTTATAAGGGGTTACATCGTTAAAATTGTCAGAAAATTTATAAAATTTTTTAATTTTTTTACACTTTAAATAGAGTATGCAGATTTGTTACCATATTAAAAACTAAAATGGGACAGCTTTCCGAATTAAATTTAATGCATTTTTGGCAGAGTTATGATATTTTTAAATTTAGATTTGTCTTTAATATTGTCATATAAAAAAAAACTAAATATGGGTTAAAAAATGGTAATCTAATTTTAATCAGAAGCTGGTAAAACAGTGAAGGAGTCATTTCCGACCCTATATATTATATATATTCTTGATCAGCATCAAAATCCGAATCGATTTAGCAATGTCTGGTGGAAAAATAATTTTACTATTTTTTTTCGAAATTTTATAAGGGGTTACATCGTTAAAATTGTCAGAAAATTTATAAAAAATTTTATTTTTTTACACTTTAAATAGAGTATGCAGATTTCTTACCCTATTAAAAACTAACATGGGACAGCTTTCCGAATTAAATTTAATGCATTTTTGGCAGAGTTATGATATTTTTAAATTTAGATTTGTCTTTAATATTGTCATATAAAAAAAAACTAAATATGGGTTAAAAAATGGTAATCTAATTTTAATCAGAAGCTGGTAAAACAGTGAAGGAGTCATTTCCGACCCTATATATTATATATATTCTTGATCAGCATCAAAATCCGAATCGATTTAGCAATGTCTGGTGGAAAAATAATTTTACTAAATTTTTTCGATATTTTATAAGGGGTTACATAGTTAAAATTGTCAGAAAATTTATAAAAATTTTTAATTTTTTTACACTTTAAATAGAGTATGCAGATTTGTTACCCTATTAAAAACTAACATGGGACAGCTTTCCGAATTAAATTTAATGCATTTTTGGCAGAGTTCTGATATTTTTAAATTTAGATTTGTCTTAAATATTGTCATATAAAAAAATAGCTGAATATGGGTTAAAAAATGGTATTTAAATTTTATTCAGAAGCTGGTAAAGCAGTGAAGGAGTCATTTCCGACCCTATATATTATATATATTCTTGATCAGCATCAAAATCCGAATCGATTTAGCCATGTCTGGTGAAAAAATAATTTTACTAAATTTTTTCGATATTTTATAAGGGGTTACATCGTTAAAATTGTCAGAAAATTTATAAAATTTTTTAATTTTTTTACACTTTAAATAGAGTATGCAGATTTGTTACCATATTAAAAACTAAAATGGGACAGCTTTCCGAATTAAATTTAATGCATTTTTGGCAGAGTTATGATATTTTTAAATTTAGATTTGTCTTTAATATTGTCATATAAAAAAAAACTAAATATGGGTTAAAAAATGGTAATCTAATTTTAATCAGAAGCTGGTAAAACAGTGAAGGAGTCATTTCCGACCCTATATATTATATATATTCTTGATCAGCATCAAAATCCGAATCGATTTAGCAATGTCTGGTGGAAAAATAATTTTACTATTTTTTTTCGAAATTTTATAAGGGGTTACATCGTTAAAATTGTCAGAAAATTTATAAAAAATTTTATTTTTTTACACTTTAAATAGAGTATGCAGATTTGTTACCCTATTAAAAACTAACATGGGACAGCTTTCCGAATTAAATTTAATGCATTTTTGGCAGAGTTATGATATTTTTAAATTTAGATTTGTCTTTAATATTGTCATATAAAAAAAAAACTAAATATGGGTTAAAAAATGGTAATCTAATTTTAATCAGGAGCTGGTAAAACAGTGAAGGAGTCATTTCCAACCCTACATATTATATATATTCTTGATCAGCATCAAAATCCGAATCGATTTAGCCATGTCTGGTGGAAAAATAATTTTACTAAATTTTTTCGAAATTTTATAAGGGGTTACATCGTTAAAATTGTCAGAAAATGTATAAAAATTTTTTTTTTATATACTTTAAATAGAGTATGCAGATTTGTTACCCTAATAAAAACTAACATGGGACAGCTTTCCGAATTAAATTTAATGCATTTTTGGCAGAGTTATGATATTTTTAAATTTAGGTTTGTCTTTAATATTGTCATATAAAAAAAAAACTAAATATGGGTTAAAAAATGGTAATCTAATTTTAATCAGAAGCTGGTAAAACAGTGAAGGAGTCATTTCCGACCCTATATATTATATATATTCTTGATCAGCATCAAAATCCGAATCGATTTAGCAATGTCTGGTGGAAAAATAATTTTACTATTTTTTTTCGAAATTTTATAAGGGGTTACATCGTTAAAATTGTCAGAAAATTTATAAAAAATTTTATTTTTTTTACACTTTAAATAGAGTATGCAGATTTGTTACCCTATTAAAAACTAACATGGGACAGCTTTCCGAATTAAATTTAATGCATTTTTGGCAGAGTCCTGATATTTTTAAATTTAGATTTGTCTTTAATATTGTCATATAAAAAAAAAACTAAATATGGGTTAAAAAATGGTAATCTAATTTTAATCAGGAGCTGGTAAAACAGTGAAGGAGTCATTTCCAACCCTACATATTATATATATTCTTGATCAGCATCAAAATCCGAATCGATTTAGCCATGTCTGGTGGAAAAATAATTTTACTAAATTTTTTCGAAATTTTATAAGGGGTTACATCGTTAAAATTGTCAGAAAATGTATAAAAATTTTTTTTTTTTATACTTTAAATAGAGTATGCAGATTTGTTACCCTAATAAAAACTAACATGGGACAGCTTTCCGAATTAAATTTAATGCATTTTTGGCAGAGTTATGATATTTTTAAATTTAGATTTATCTTAAATATTGTCATATAAAAAATAGCTAAATATGGGTTAAAAAATGGTATTTAAATTTTAATCAGAAGCTGGTAAAGCAGTGAAGGAGTCATTTCCGACCCTATATATTATATATATTCTTGATCAGCATCAAAATCCGAATCGATTTAGCCATGTCTGGTGAAAAAATAATTTTACTAAATTTTTTCGATATTTTATAAGGGGTTACATAGTTAAAATTGTCAGAAAATTTATAAAAAATTTTAATTTTTTTACATTTTAAATAGAGTATGCAGATTTGTTACCCTTAAAATGTCCAACATAGGACAGTTTTTCCAAATTAAAATTAATGCATTTTTGGCTTAGCTATGATCAATTTCTGTTTCGGAATCCTGATCCAATTGTAAATTGTAAGGGTATACAGACTTCGTCTTCCCGAATCTAGCTTCCTTTTTTTTCTTTTACTTAAATTATAATTTTAATTTTATTTCCTTTCCAATTGCATCATTACAGAGCTTCTTCTACGAGATTTTGGCCGGAAAATGGGTGCGGAATGGACTGCAGATCAAGGGCCAGGCCATGACCTACATCCAGGCGAACTTCTGCAACTCGATGGCAGATATGGATCTGTTCTTCCTGCAGATCTGTGCCACCAACCTGCCGCAGTACTTCTTCCTGCAGAAAACCATTGAGCTGTTCGACGTGGCCCAGTGGCTAGAGACGGCGCCGCTGAAGCAGACGCAAAAAACGGAGCAGTCGTCGATGCTAGAGGGCTTCCTCACCTTCCTGGCCACGCTGGTCACAAGTCGCACCAACCTGGGCAACGACGAGGCCACCCAGTGCATCATCGAGATCAGTGCGCTGCTCTCCACAGAGAACAAGACGCACTCGCAGCTCCTGGAGCTGATGCCGGAACGATCGGGCAACGTGCACACCAAGAACTTTGAGACCTTCCTCAAGAAGCTGTCCGTGTACAAGGCGCCGTCGAGCGGCAGCGAGAACCTGGAACAGGGCCTCTTCACGCCCATCGATGAGGTGTGGGAGAAGCACTATGACCCACTGCATGTCCTCCTGAGGGCCGTGCATCGTCGCGACTTCCAGTCGTCGCTGGATCGCTTCACCAACTATGTGAAAAGCAAGGACAAGATGCCGGCAAGCGGTAATCTGTGGCCGCCGTTCCGTCTGCCTCAGGCGCTGCCCGCCACCAGCTCCTTCAGCGATCCCTGCCGCATCCTTAACTCGCGCGTCTTCCACTCCACCATCCTGTCGATCCTATTCCGTGCCGTCCACACGCGCGATGTCTCGGAGCATGTGCTGGCCCTGGCCGTCTTCCTGCTCGAAATTGCCGTGGAGACCAGCGAGGATGTGGGTGGCAGTGGTGTTAGTGGTAGCGGTGCTCCGCCTGCTGCTGCCATGGTTGAGTCAACAGGCGGCTTGGGCTATCATCATGGCTACGGCTCTGGTTGCCAGGAGCCGCCCAAGCTGTTCCAGTGCTATCCAACGGACAATCTCAGCTGCAATCTCCGTCAGATGGTAAAGAAGGTGTCGCTAAAGTCACGCGACCCGCAGGTGGTCACCTCTAGCTACCGCTCCAATCCGTTCTACTCGGATCTTGACTTTGATGTCGACGGGGAACCGGACCAGGCGTTGCGCATGATTGGCCAGTCTGAAATGGAGGGCGAAGATGCCACAAGAGGCGGCGCTGTAGGAGGAGGAAGCGGCGGCGGCGCTAGCGGCGGTGCCCTGGGACTGGCACCAGTGGGCGGTGTCCGAGGACGGACCGTATCGGAGACACTGGCTCTAATGCGAGTGCCTGGCATGGAGGTGGCCCTGCCACCCGATTTATCCGTGGTCGCCGAAACGGGCGTAGTGATCCGACAGGACAGCAACGATGATGAGCTGCTAAGGGATGGTGATGATCATGCCATGGACATGAGCCCTGCTGCCGCCCTTGACTTTCACTTCCCGCTGCAGCAGATCACGTTGCCGGAGAGCGGCATGGAGGTGGCCATACGAAGGGATCTCCTGCTTGCCGAAACGAACAATGGGGGAGCCGGAGCTGGAACTGGACCCGGAGCTGCTGGAATCACACATCCGCCGCCGGCCAGCAACGAAATGTTCTCCCCGACAACGCCCACGGGCAGCGGCATGCTGCTCCCCTTCCAGCGGGTCCAGCCCGTGGCCGTGCCCAGCAGCAGCGTCAACATGGACATTGTGCCATCGAATGTCGGCGCCGGCGGTGTCGGCGGCGGTGGCTTCACCTCGGGCGTCAGCGGGGCCCTGGGCAGTGGCAGCGGCGGCGGTGGTGGCCGGCGGATGAACTATGAGGCTGGCGGAGCACGCAAACGATCCGTGGACATTGCCATCGGTGGCGTCAGCAGCAACAAGGATGAGCTGAATCTGGACGAGAGCATATTGTCGCTGCTGCTCAAGCTTCACTCGCAGCTCTCGGGCACGCTGGATAGCTTCTCGCTGAGCGACGGCGAGGAGCGAGGTTCGGGGACCGAGGATTCCATGGATGTGGACTGCAATGAGGCCAGCACCTCGAGCACTGCCTTGGCTGAGCGAGGACGCGGTAGTGCCAGTGGCGGCATGCGCAACTACAAGAACATCCACGTGTCCACCTCGCGGATTGGCGACGGACCCTTTTTCATTGGCAACCTGCTGCGAAAGATCGCCAAGCAGGACGAACTCTGCGCGCTGAGCATTGACGAGATTCGAGCCCGCCTCTGGCCCAACCAGCGCGAGAAACAGGCGGAGGCGAAGGCGCGCGAGACCAAGGAGAAGGAGGAGCGTCGCAAGAAGGCGCGTGAGCGTCAGCAGAAGATGATGCAGGATTTTGCCAACAAACAGAAGCAGTTCATGCAGTCGGCGGCCGCGGCGGCCAGCAGCATGGATTACGGCCTGGAGGACGAGGACGAGGAGGAGCTATACGAGGAGCAGCCGCGCGAGAAGGAATACGACTGCATTATCTGCAATTGCACCACGCCCAGTACCGAAACGAATCCCATCGGCCTCGTGGTGCTGGTCGAGTCCAGCGGCATCGTTGGCCACCGACGGCGCATAGCCGAGAGACTGCCCCTGCCGCTGAACGTGGAGGATGAGTACCAGCTGGCGCATGCCACCCGTCTGGCCGCCGAGTTCGCACGGCGCACGGAGCTGCTCAGCATGAAATTCGGCGACGAGTCCTGGTATCTCTCGAACAACATGGCCTACGACAACGGCGTCCATGTGCAGTCGTGCGGCCACCACGTCCATCTCGGCTGCCTTGAGGCGTACCTCAAGACGCTGTACACCACTCAGCGGCAGCCGGTGCAGGATCGTGGTGAGTTCTACTGCCCAGTGTGCCGGCAGCTCTCGAACTCGGTGCTGCCGCTCAGTCCGCAGCTGGACAGGCCCACGCATCTGGTGCGCTCGGGTAATCAGCCCTTTGAGCGCCTCGTGGCCGACCTAACCGATCTGATCAAGGAGAACGAGACGATACCGGTGAGTATATAGAGTTAGGGATCCCCTGAGGATCCATCCCAGTGCGTCTTCTAACATTTATTTCTTACTTTTAGCAGCCCACAAAGCTAACAGAGGCCATGGGCCATGCCATGGAGGTAATGACCAATATAGCCCAGCGCAAGGTCAAGTGCGCCTCGATCACGTTCCACAAACTGTTCATCTTTGTCACCTCGATTGCGCGCACGAACCTGGAGGCGGAGATCATACAGCGTGGCGGATCGCTGTGCTCGGCGAATGCCACGCGGTACAAGCCGAAGCGGGACTGCATTGTGCCGCTGCTACATGTGCTGTCGGTCCATGTCCGAGTGCTGGCGGAGTGGCCGCTGTGGAGCAGCTGGGCCTCGCTGGCCGGTCTGCCGGTGAGCGAAACGGAACCCCTGCCGGCTCACTGCCTGGATCTGATACCCAGCCTGCTGGCGGATCCCATAGCGTTGCTGCTCAAGTTTATCCTGCTGGCGCCGCTGCATCTTGATCAGGGTGAGTGTTATCTACATTACTTTCCTCCCAATATCCTGTATTTATCTCTCTCTCTCTCTTAATCCTGACAGACTACTTTACCTGCATGGTGAAGGTGATGTACAACCTGCTGTACTATCAAATAGTGGTGCAGCTGTGTGTCACTCTCACGGATATCGAGTGCGATCATATACTGGCCACCTACGGGAGCAGCGCCGCCGACAGTGATAGTAGTCCCGCTGGGGAAGCCTCTGCCACGGCTAGTTCGACGTACACACGCCGCCGGCTTGTTGGTGGCCACCACCATCAGCAGAAGGCCAACTCCTCGCAGCTGGGCAAGGCCATGGCCCTGGTGCTTCGGCATACGAACAAGTTATCGCATCTGCGACGAGACAGCATACCCAGCACCAGCAGTTCTGCGGCAGCAGCAGCAGCAGCGACCGCCTCGACATCCTCCGGCGTCACGGTTACTGTTACTTCCGCCGCAGCCTCCCCATCCGCAGCAGCCTCCTCATCAGCAGGAGCAGCAGCAGCCTCCACAGCCGCAGCAGCCTCTTCCTCGTCCTCATCCGAGGTCAACCTCAAGTCCATGGAACTGCAATTGCAAACGCTGTGCCTGCCCTTTCTGCGTGTGGCCGCCCTGTTGCGACAGCATCTGTATCACCACGAGATGCCAGAGATTTCGGCGCCACCGCTAGAGTTTGTGCGTCTCGTCTACTACCTGGAACTGGTCACCGATTCCATGGACTGGGATTGTTTCAATGCCAGTAAGGGCCTGTGCTTTATACCCGGCACCGAGCAGACTCTGCCGCAGTTCTGGTGCAAGCAGCTTATGGACGTGCGACCGCCAACGGATACGGTGCGCGAATTGGTGCTTATCAATCAGCATTCATTGTGGCAACAGCCGCGACTCCTCGAGCTGCCGCGCGAGTACGAGCGCTTGTTTACGGTGAGGCAGAACCTAACATTAACCAAAATCTGGGATCGTTAAGCTAAATGTATAAATTTTTCTTTCTCTCGGCAGTACTACCACGAACGGCCCTGCCTCAACTGCTATAAGGTGCCCAAGGAGAGCTCCATCTGCCTGCTGTGCGGGACGATTGTGTGCCTCAAACAGAACTGTTGTGCAGAGAACGATTGCTGCGAGGCGGTGCGGGTGAGTGTCAGCTAGATTCTATATTCTATTGTATGCTATAATGTATATATTGTATTTTTTATGTGTGCAGCACACCCTATCCTGCGGCGGCGGCATTGGCATCTTCCTGGTGGTGACCTCGACGTATATTATCGTTATACGCGGCCGTCGTGCCTGCCTGTGGGGCTCCCTTTACTTGGACGACTTTGATGAGGAGGATCGGGATCTCAAGTGAGTGTTCTTTTGTGATATATCAAACATTTGCTTCAATCCCTTCCTTGCAGGCGCGGCAAACCGCTGTACTTGAGCCAGGATCGCTTCAACCTGCTGGAGTCGCAGTGGCTGTCCCATAAGTTTGCCCATACAAAACACACCTGGGTATTCCATCGGGATCTCTTGTGAAATATGGAAGACTTATTGCGCAGCATACAGGAGCTGGTTGGCCAGATCTAAATGCGAACGCAGAAGCTGGAAGGCCGCTCACAGCCTAGTCGAACCACTCAACCCGAAGCTCCTCCGAAGACGACACTCACGACAACACACACACAATCTCCAAATCTCAAATCATCCGTTTGCTACCAGCTCCAGTCTCCTCCACCTTCGCCCCACGTGTTCCCTATATTTTTTTATGTTGTTTTGCGAAGGAGGAGGAAGATGGGGAGTATTAGTAGAACACATGCCAGGTAATCTCTATAACCGCAACCGTGTGTCCATGTGTCCTTACCCTTGTCCATGTCACCAAGCACCTTTAAATCCTACCCTGGCAATTTACAGTTAATTGATATTACACGCCCTTTATACATATATAACAAGCATACTTCTAATATGAATACGAAACACAGCCACATAATGATTTATGTATTGCGATTGTTTGTTGTCAGCAAATCTCCGGTCAGAAAAGAAGAAAATATTTAGCAAGAAATCTAGTACGACTTATAAATATATATATATATAAAATAAATATATAAATATGCTATATGAAGAAGTAAGGAAGCGGCTAGGAAGTTCAGTTTCACTCGGTCTCTCTAAAGATAAGTCTTAGGACCATAATTCTATAGATTTTTTTTCCTTAGGTAAAAGTAAAGGCAAAAGAGAGCGAGTAATGAGTAGCGAGTAAAACACACTACCGACACACGATATATTAACAAAATTGTCTACGTTTTTGGCCTCATGAGATTGTGCATGTAAAAAATAAATAAAAAAGTTTATATAGTTAATATATATATATAAAATATAACTAAAGTTAATGCAACATAAAAGAAAACAAACAAAAAAATTACACAAATAAACGAAAAGCGAATTGTGAATTGCGTAGAAGTTAGTTTGCATAACACACACATCTTATATTAATTATTATACATATGATAGGCGATATGTAATAAGACGCGACAAGGAAGAGCTAGGTGAATTTTGTTGTCCCACATTTCCGCCCTCAAACTTTTCACCCTTGCTTGCACCGGAAGTTAGTCCCAGATCTAAAAAGCCCTCTTTTTTTTGGATTTCCTGGGGTTTGAAATGGGCCCTAGCTCTTTAGCAATTAAATACATCTGTATTTTTAAGGTTTTTACAGTTGTGAAATTTATTTGTAATTGAAGCAAAGAAAATTAAGCGATACAAACAAAAAAAAACAAAAAATTAAAAGAAAAAGGTTGTCTACTACTCCCAATTGGTGAATAACATGTGTTTCCATCGAATTCTAGAGCAATTAATTGGATTATCAAGTTTTTAACGTTTGAGTTTCATTTTTAAAAAGAGAAAAGACACGAGAAATAATATATTTAATTAGTATTTGAATATTTTTAGGGATTGTAAATACACTGAAGGCGATATATAATATACTATGTTAATAGACATTTCCCCCTTCGATTCTCTTCTATTTTTTTTTTTTTTGCTAGCTTAACAAATACATTTGTTTTGGTTCGGCGTCCTAGACTAAATAACTAATAAATACTCCACACAAAGACACAAATCGAGAAATTTAACAATTAACTATTAACTATTTCCAATTAAAGCACCACCCACACACTCACACACTCTATAGTTGAAACCCAAAACGCAAGGCTAAAATTATATAAATATATGTATATGTAGGGAGTGAGACGTGACGAGCCGATAAAAGCCCCTGAATAAACTTGAGAATCCATTAAAAATTTAATATTTATTGTAAATAAGATTTAAAAAAATCGATATACTTGATACGATATCCATTATTGATATGGATTTCGTCTAGTGGTTTTTACCGCACTGCGAGCAAGTCTTGCGAAACACGCGCTTGGTGTTCACTTCCGGGACAGGAGATACCAGCACCACCTTGTGGTCCGCCTCCATCTTCGCATCGTGGGCATTGATCAGTCCCGTCATTTTGGCTCGAATCTCGTTGCGGCACTGCAGGACCTGGCGGAACTGCTCCACGGCTCGGTTCACGTCTATTCCTGGCAGCTCGGAGGCATGCACTATGACCTCGAAACGGGCGGTGGTCAGGTCACCGGCAGCCTCGGCAATATCATCCAGGTTGCTGTCGATGGTGAAGTAGCTGTAGACCTTGTCGCAGCCAGTGTAGTCCGGTGCGATGCGGTTGGTGTATTCGTTATCAGTGTTGGTATGTTTACCTGCAAAATTAAAGGGACATTTTGTTAACTTTCATTTTAATTCTAGTTGAACACCTTGGAGTTACGTTTTAGACTGGGTTCCTTAGCCGGGGGCTCTGCGATGTCGGACTTTTGGACCACCTTGGGCTTCTTGCCATCCGCTTGCTCAGGATCATACTCATCGGTCTCGATGTCATCTTGATTCAGCTCCTTGGTATTGGCCTCTACAGGCTCGTACTCATCGGTCTCGATCTCATCTTGATTCAGCTCCTTGGTATTGGCCTCTACAGGCTCGTACTCATCGGTCTCGATGTCACCTTGATTCAGTTCCTTGGTCTTGCCCTCATCAGCCTTGTACTCATCGGTCTCAATTTCAATTGGATTCAGCTCCCCGATCTTGCCCTCATCAGCCTCATACTCATCGGTCTCGATCTCATCTTGATTCAACTCCTGGGTCTTGCCCTCTTCAGCCTCGTACTCATCGGTCTCGATCTCATCGGGATCCAGCTCCTCGGTCTTGTCCTCATCAGCCTCGTACTCATCGGTCTCGATCTCGTCTGGATCGACCTCCTCGGCCTCGTACTCATCGGTGTCGATCTCATCTGGATCGATCTCCTCGATCCTGCGCACTTCAGCCTCATACTCATCGGTATCGATCTCTTCTGCCTCATATCCCTCGGACTCGCAGTCTTCGTCCAAGTACTCTTCGGTTTCGTATTCTTCAGAATTGAGCTCGGCTTCCGATTCCTCAGTTTCCGGTTCCTTGACATCCGCTTTCTTAACTTCATTCTTCTGAACTTCAGTTTTCTCAACTGCCGGCACTCCTGCCAGACTTCCTCTGTTCAATTTTACCATAGTAAACATATTATTCTGAAAGTCCAGGAATTCCTGTTCATCTTCTTCATCATCCTCCGACTCGGATGAGGACTGAGTTACACCCTTGTTATTGGGTGCAATCATAAAAAAGCATCCCATGAGGAAGGCCCCAAAGAAATCGGTCGGGATGGCGCCACGCGGCACATGGTCCGATTCGATGAGGACGAAGCCCTTGGGCTTGCCGGCTTGAGCCGCTAGCTTAAAGTCGTGGGAGCGCTTCGTGCCCTCGGGGAGGGGCACCGGGATTTTGGTGGTGTCCTTCTTCGTCGCTGCCATATTCCTCAGGGCCAGCTTCTTCAGCTGCATGGCTACCGGGTCAATTTTGTAAACTTGGGCAGTTCCGTTGTCACACGGTTGCTCCTGCTGCTGCTTGCATTGGCCCACGAACAGCGGTGGCGTCATCGAATAGTGATGCTGCTCCAGGTCATAGTGCGTACGGATGGCGCCGTGGAACACAGAGTCGGGCAGCGAGCCCGGCGGAAAGACGCAACCAGCATCACAGAAATCGGGCAGGAAACGCTGGGGCAGGAAACGTGGTCCCGGCCGGTTGATGTCCACCGGAAAGATATCGGCAGGCAGCTCGAACATGGGACACGTCTCGTTGTCCATGGTGGCCATCGCCACCTCCGGTACGTTCGGCTGATGGACCGTCGAGAGGATGGCCACAACGGTCATCTTAATTTCCTGCGTTGCAAAGATGACCTTACTCAAGTCGGGTGCATACATGTTGCACTGCATCTGCATAGGAGCGGCCATAGGATAGTTCGACTGTGGCTTCGGGTAAGTCGGCATAATGACAATCTCAATCACGGTGATGTTGTGGTGGAGAAGGCGTCGATTCATATCATCCGTAACGGAGGCATTGGGCTTCTGTATGCTGCGCCTGTAGGGTGGCGAAGGTGGCGGTGCCGGTGTCAGTGGCTGGATGCGTTTAGGCGGGGCCTGTGCTTGACCCCCACCGTTCCCATTGCCCTTGGCCTGGGCCTGGACCTCCGGCGGTAGGATATAGCTCGAGTTGCGATGTCCAATGAATAGGGGCGGCGTTTGGCCCTTGTGATCCGCACTCAACAAATCTGTGGGATAGTATTTGCGGGCCAGGACGCCTGTGGCAAAGACGCCGCCGGCATCGAAGCCCATCGGCAGCAGTTCCTCCGGCAGAAATGTGATCTTCCATATGGGTGCCCCACTGGGGAACATATCCTTGGGCAGCTCGAAGCTGGGACAGCGCGCGCCGCGAAGCTTCGTGGCGGCCGCGGCATCATGGCTGTAGGTCATCAGCGGCGTGATCACCAGACGCTTGGCCTGCTCGTATACCATCTTCGGGAACACCAGACTCCTCAGGTTGGGCAAGAACTTGGGTTTCAGAGCGACCATGTGCTGGATGGATGGCTCCGGTTGCTCTAGTGGCTCCTTGTTGACCGGAATGGGAGGCGGTGGCATCAAAGTACGCGCTTCCTCCTCCGAAGCACTGACGGGTTCGAGCGGGGCCGGGGCTTTTTTGCCGCGTGCCATTTTTTTGCCTGACAAAGAGGAAGGGGGAAGAAAGGAATGGAAGAAGGAGAGGAGGATTACACACACGTGCATATATAACAAAGTATGTGTGAACAACTGTCAAAAATGAGAGAGAGAAGACAATATGGCGGTATATGTATATATGTGGTGTTTGCAAAGTGTCAAAATTTGAAAGAAAGAAAAGGAAAGAAGACAAAAAAAACCTCTTGCTATTTACATATGTATGTGTGCGTGTAATGTGTGCATTTTCTTGAATTTGGTATTTAAAATGGATCGAGCTTACGAATCTTATTGATAACAACATTGGTAGCAACTAATTCCAAACAAAATTGAATTGAAACCAAGAAAAATGCAGATTTGTATTTGTCGATGTTCTGCGCCCCCCTGGGATTCTATAGTTTTCACAGGTAGTGTGCTTCCCCGTACCATACTCACAATTTTTAACCTTCTTGTGTTTGCGATTCTTCTCCATTCTTAAAGGAAAGAGATATGTATGTATATATCACCAATACACGAACTACATGAATCGTGGGCAATCGAAAAATAAAGCACAGCCGATGCCGCGCTATACAAAAGTATTACAAAATCGAATTTAAGTGCCACCGAAAGGCAATAATTAAAAAGCGTTTCGTTTTTTGTTGGTTAGGTCTGCTCAGCTCCGAATCGGTCAACGACTAAAAAATTCTGACACCGAAAACGACGATGAGTGTGTTAGTTTAGGATTGCCCTCTCCTGCCTACTTTGATTTCGGAACTCAAAAAAATAGGGCACACTCAGGGTACATGATTGCCATGGAGTGAGAGTTGTCGCAATTTGTTAGAGTTCATACACCTTAAAGTTTAATTTAAATTCCACGAAAACCCAACCGAAATTAACCAGAAATATACCTAATATAATATATTCCCTAGAGTTCATAGAAGACTGTGAAAATTTATGTTCTGTATTTTTCTACAATATTTAATTTGTATTGACTCGAGTTGGGCAAATTGGGTGAATGCGAGTCCAACTTCAATCGAATCCGTTTTTGTTTGCACCAAATTCCGGCCAAAATGACCAATTTCATTACCTTTATGTACCAGGCGAACAGAAACAGCAGCAAGCTGTTCGCCAGCAGCAAGATCTTTGCTTTCCCCTCTTTTAAGAACCGTTACTTCAGAACCACAGTCCGCCGATCTAACGGTGCTTTTAAAATTTTAATGATGGCCGTTCTTTGTTTACATTTGAACTGACCAATCAGAGAGAAGCTTTGCTATTCCCTCTTTGAGGATCTAACGGTGCTTTCAAAATTTTAATGATGGCCGTCCTTTGTTTACATTTGAACTGACCAATCAGAGAGAAGCTTTGCTATTCCCTCTCTGAGGATCTAACGGTGCTTTCAAAATTTTTTTTTTTTTTTAATTTAACACTCAACTTAGACACTATTATTTTTCTTCCCTTCAATTTTATGGGACTCACCTCTTAGTTAGCTAGCCGACAACTATCCCAAGCTCTGTGGTTGCCATTACCTGGGCAACTGACTCACCTGGCCACTGGATGTAGCCATTTATGGCCGATGCCGTTGTAAGATGAGGCCTGGGGCGCCGGCACCACTCGGTATCAGTGCCATTCCACGATTTCCGGGGAATAGGCCACGACTCCGAATCCAACACTTGGAACACTTGGGGAAATGTAATAAGTAAATGTAAATAAGTAAATTATAAATAAATATCCGACTCCATTTAGATTTAAAGACGTTTCTTTGTGTATTTTTTGTACTTTCAATTGATTTCAGTTTATTTGCTTGCATTTACAAAAAGAAAAAAAAAGAATTCATATACATATATGCTATATATATCCGACCATTAAAACAAACAATTTGCACTTACTAATAGTAATATATATATATAGAGAGAGAGAGAGGGGGAGACTACACACACCACTAGGTGTAGGTGTGGATGCGGTTTTCGGGATGGCCCAGGATCTCCGTTTCCTTACAGGTTTTCTCCTCAGTAAAAATATACAATATATATACATATAGTTGATATATATGTATATACAAAGTTTTGTGGACAAAGTTGTGCCTGCATTACAATATGTGTAGTTGTGGGTGAGTGGGAGAGAGTGTGCAGTGGGTGGCAAGGCAATCTTTCTTCGGTTTTTCTCGTATGCTAAGAGCTAAGCCTAAGTCTTGGTTGCTATATTATAAAACCTATAGGGGAGAGAGGTCAACCGTGTTTCTGCGGATGATTGATTTCGTTTTTTTTTTTTGCCTATTTGCTAGTTTTTGGTTTCATTATTCGCCCTGTTCCGGTTCTCCTTATCGTCGTCCTTGTTCAGGCAATTCTCTCCCTGCTCCAAGCCACACCGCCCTCCAACATCTGCTGTGCTCTGTGGCTGCTGGACTGTTTGCTCCGCCGTGGTCGCTGCCACCACCTCGTCTTCCCGTTTATGCCTATGATACCGATGATGATGTCGTGTAGCCTCTTCCTTGCTCTGAATACTCGTCTTTTCTAGCTTCAGATCGATCTCCACATCGGAGTCTATTTCAGTCTCGGAGAAGCACAGCGAGTTGCCGGCACGCGGCACCTGGATACGTCGACGATCCTGTATTTAAAACACAAATAGATTTAGTCTTTGATTAATCCGTGCCTTAATCCTAATCAAACCCACCGTATTCAGCGTTGTTGGCTCCGAGATGTAGCCATCACAGTCTTCGTCCTCGCTAAAGATCTCCGCTCCGGTGTTGACCGCGGTCGGCAGTCGGCACACGATCTGCGCCAGATCGATGAAGGTGTACTCGTTGAGGGAGGCGTGGTTGCCGCGCTTGGGTGGCTCCTTGTTGAACCACTGATTGAACCGGCCCAGCCGCCCCGCCTTGGCCATGTTCTCAAAGTAGTTCTTGCCGAACACATAGCCCACGTCCCGGATCTCGTCGAAGCTGCCAAAGGCCAGGGTCTTGTACTTATCAATCGGCGGTCGGATGTACTCGCAATAGTCTGAGTTTTTCACTTCCTATTGGGGAACAGGAAGTTTAGGGATTAATAAAGGATTTGTAGAGAAACTATCCAAGGCACACTCACCTCCAGCTGGCGGACACAGGAGACGTAGGCGAGCCGGGATTGTATGTCCGGCAGATCGGGCACCTTGACGGGCGACGTGAAGGGATTCCACTTCTTGTAGAGCAGCCACCAGCCGCTGAGGTCATCGCCGTAGTTGGTCAGATCGGTGTCATCCTGGGAGCCGACGTCAATGGCTATGATGTGAGCAGCGCCCAGGTTGTGCATCACATCGGCTATATATATATACATATATATAAACGGGAAAGTGGACGTGTGGAGGGAAATGGCGTTGGAATACACGGATGCGGATCGGAGGCGGATGGTTGTTTTGTTGTTTAAAATGCAAATATGTTTGGTTAGCAATTCTCAGTAGCATCTCGAGCGCGATTATTGGTTCATTTTGCAAAATTAAGCAGAGAAATAAGCTTTGTAATTTAAGGTTTGGCAATACCAATAAGGAAAAGTCAAATTTCTACCTTTAAAACCTTATTTTGGGGCTTAATTTTGCAAAGAGAAAGCCTTTCAATGGGTAAATACGTGTTATTATATAATATTCTGTATGTTTTAATATTAAATCGTGTTATTTTCGCGTTTACAACTAAATAGAATCCACTGGCTGTGTTTTTGTTTTTCCCGCAGCAACTTGAGTCTTTAGAAAACTTTAGTCCAAAATTAATTTCGATTTAATTGTAAATTTAGATTGCTTAATTTAATGTTTTTCAATTGCATTTTTGGAACTTTGAAGCAATTGGAGACTCAAGATGCATGGGAAATCGAGGACTCTTTGCAAGGACACTCTCGCTGAATTCAATTTCCAATACTGGAGCGGACGCAGAGCGTTGGAATGGGAATTGGAATTGCAACTAGTGTTGTGGATGGTACGTTTACGGGACTGGTGGTACTCGGTACTCTGTGGATGCTGTTTACCTGGAACGTTGTTGGTGTAGCAGCCGTCGAGCAGCAGGTGACCGTCGCTATAATCACAAAATGGCGGAAATACGCCGGCAATTGACATGCTGGCGCGGCAGTAACGCCACAGGTGGCCTGTTTTATTTGCCGTTTGCAACACAGGTGACAAAACAGGTGTACAAAGCCAACAAATCAAAAACATCACAACACGACGAGACACAAACGCGACATGGTGGGTTATGGATTTGAATTTCATCAATTTCGTATTTCATAAATTTTCATTTTCATTGTTGATCGTGTGTGTGTGTGTGTGAAGGAGGACGAGTGTAAGTGTGTGTGTGTTTCAAAGATAAAGAGAGAGAGAGAGATAAAGAGATAGACACAATTTTATCCACGATGACAACTGTTGCTTGTGTAGAAATAACGGTTTTGCTACAAGGCTCTAACTACAAATGAAAATACAACAAAAAGGCCAAACCAAGGAAAGGGGTAAACAAACAAAAGGACAACTCAGAAAGAAACAACAACTATACACTACAAAGTTAATAAAATAAGGGGAAAAAACCAAAGAAACTTTGTGCACTCTGTTTTTTTTTTAACAAGTGTTTGTTTGTTTGTGTCAGTGTGTGTTCATGTGTGTGTGTGTGGTCATGATGGCGGAAATGAGCTTTACCGGTTGAGATGCAAGGATCGACGGCATTGCCAGCCCGAAGAAAAGCAATGGCATCCGGCGGAAACGGTACAAAAACACAACACAACTTTTTAGTATTGGGCAAGAGGGAATTTTTGTATGAAACAGGGAAGTGGAGCAGTGGAAGGGAACGCAGGCAAGCATGATCGATCGAACGAACAATAAGGACTTTCCAACGCTCTGCGCGCTCTCTCTCTTTCTGTGCCAACACAAAAAAAAAAAACAACAGCTCTAGATTGGAATTGAAAGTGAGATTTGGATTAACACGCTCGGTGGATTTAGGTATTATTTTCATATTCATTATCGTTATTTTTTTCATTTTTTTTTTTTTGGTTAAATCGTATTCTATGTGCTAATTGCTAATTACCTGGCAGATTATTCACATAGCCGCCATCCAGCAGGAGGTGCCCATCTTTGGGATCGCACAACGGCGGCATGTAGCCACTGAGCGACATGGAGGAGCGTACGTAACGCCACAGAGATCCTGAGACACAGAGACACACATGCCAGCAGCAATGATAAGTCGTGGCGGGTGTGGGTGTGTGTGTGTAGGGTGTTTAATTCGTGTGTGTGTTGTGTGTGTGGCGGGGGAAAAGAGAAAAAAAAGAGAGATTGAGAGAGAGAGAGAGAAAAAAGCGTTCAACGATCTTTTCTTTTCTTTTTTTTTAAGGATATGTGATGAGGATTAACATAAACATGAGCTTGGGGCATGCGATGTACGGGTTACAGGACTTGGGAGCCACTAATATGGGTTAAATGGGGACCACAAAAAAAAACTAAGGATTGTAAAATGACTTTGGCTAGGATCACACAAAAGAAGGATCAATTTTAAATGAATTTCACATAAAGAATATGAGTGTCACAAGTGGAGCTTGTTGAAAAATGGGAGCAGCGATGGGTAGCTTTTTTTTACGAGGGAGCAGCAGACGTTTTAAGTCTGTAGCAAAAACCACAAGAGCCAAGGATATACTCATTTGTTTTATGCTTAAACCTCCAAATTGTTGCAGAGAAACAACATCAACGCGAAACCAACAACAGCAACAACAACAACAGCAATTAAAAATAATTTCTTTACAAAATTTGGACAACAAGAAATTACAACTAATTAAAGACGGCACACATTCAATTGGGAGCTCAGCGCCGATAATTCCGAAATTTTCACATTTAAATGTTTGAGAAATTGTTCCAAAATTAATTGCTGGCCATGGATGGTGTGTGTGTGTGCAGGTGTGGGGTGTGTATTTTTTTGTCTTTTTCTATCGTGGATGTACACTCAGTTCTAAGGCTTTTACTGAAGGAATAGGAAGCGTTACAAAAGCCAAAAACAGAAGAAGTTATAAGAAGCTGTGTTATCGTTACAATCGAACCGAAAATTATCGAAATACCAGAGAGAAAGAAGCAAGAACTAAAGGAAAGCTACTAAAATAAAACATACTAACTTTGTGCAGGTAATATATCGATTAAGAGATCAATAATATTTTAATAATTTATATGAATTAATTTCTTTAATCATAACAATATATATTTCCATCGATATAAAATCAAAATCTTGATATTTATGTAGCAAAGTAAAGATAATCCCTTTAAATGATATATTAACTGCAGTTTTATAACTAATAGAGCAAGGCAGACAATAGCAGAGACAGAGATAGATACGGACAAGGAGACAGAGAGAGATATGTATAACAGGAGGGAGATATCTAAAGAAAGAGACAGACAGAGACAAAGAGACAGAGAGGGAGAGAAAAGGCAAAAGCAGAGGACGACCGACTGGACTCACCATTGGTATGAACGCGATGGCAACTGGCCGTGATGTCTGTGGTCAGCGTGAAGTAGGGTATCCACAGATCCTCGATGCTCACATCCCCAAAGGTGTCGTGGATGGTCTTGTTGAACTCCCGTCCGGAAAACATCGATGTGATCGGGTAAGTGAGGTCCAGCAGTTGTAGGAACCATTTTGTCATTTTCTGAAATAATTCAATTCCAAAATTATTATATGTTTCATGATAGGCTAGGCCTGAATTCAACATTCAAAGGATCTCCAAGATCCCTGGGATCCACAGAGACAAACCTTGGACCACTCGCGCGCCTTCTGCGTGACTATGGTGATGTTGCGCTCGGAGCACCAGAGGGCACCCATGAGAGCGCCTATGCTCACGCCGCCAACCATATCGATGGGTATGCCTGCCTCCTGGATGGCCTTCAGCATGCCAATGTGGGCAGCACCGCGTGCTCCGCCGCCGCCCAGGACCAAGCCAATCGAGTTACCCGTCAGCCAGCGGGCCAAGCGCGAGAAGTCGGAATGCATGTTCGGTTCGGAGAGCAGGACGCGACTGTAGAGATCATTCTGTAAAGCAGGAAAGAGAGAAATTAGAAACTATAACCAAAATGTATGTAAAATACCATCAATATTGTCAAATATTTAATCAAAAACCCGGTTAATTGATTACCTTATCTTCTCTTCATGAAATATTGTCAATCATGATTACCTGAAACGTGACTATCCATACTTAATCTGCCCTAATCTACATGCTTCGCTAATAGATATAGCTATATTTATGATACGTAATTTTACTCATTTTCACTGATTATGATTATGGAGTGCACCTGATAGCTTTATCTTTACGATGCTCAGTGCCATGGACGTTTAATTGAATGTAGTGGCCCTTGACAGGTGAATTAATATCACATAAATTTAATTGGGAATGTATGTATAAAGAAATGTACAGAGAAAGTTTGATATAATGAATGGTTTACAGTTTACGACTCTATTTAGTGGAGATAATGATAAAGATAAGTATTGATATATCGAGATATTTTCGCCATAAAATACCATAAAAGAACTTAAAGTGGGCACTAAAATCACAGAAAAAATATGCCTCTAAATAGTGGTTATATGTTGATAAATATTTGATATCTAGGAATGAGCGAGAGAACAATAATATTGCAAGTACACACAGACTTTGAAGGAAACCTATGGCAAAACTAAACTAAATAATACTAAATCTTATGTCTAAACATTTACAAGTATTGATAACCCCATAAAGTCGCTTTACAGATCCATTTACAATACTCACAATGCGATATTGACTTTTGCGCGTAAAGATGCGCTTCACGCACTGCACATGATGATGCTTGGTCACCCAGGGTCTGGCGTTCAGCCAGCTTAAAGTATTCGCGGGCTTGGCATTTGTCGTCTCCGGGTAGAGCAGCACCAGCTCCTTTTGTGTTCGCATCGCCAGTCGATCGATTTCACGCTCAAACTTCCCCACCAAATGTGAACGATCACCGAGGCCGACAATCAGAATCACATCCGCCTGCCGCATGCAACGTTGCGTCCAGGCGCTGAGGGAATTATCGCACTGATAGAGCGTTATAATGTTGCGATCCTCCTGCTGGGCCAGCCACGAGGTCATCCGGTATTCGTTGGCCGCCTCAAAGATGTTCGGGCCGAGCTGCTTGCGCACCACGTCCGATGTGAGCCGGAGAACGGGACCTGCCGTGGGATAAAGATGGATTAATAACTGACCAACTTCCAGGATCTGGCTTATTATATACACTTTACCGGAAAGTATGATCATCAAAGGCTGAAAATAGATACCTATGCTAATATTTTGTATACGCACCTATGGCACAGAGCGAGTGGTAGAGCTCGTAGGTAAAGGTTGTCATCGGCACCTCGTCGGTGATGGGCACCAGGGCCACCGTTGAGTACTTGTGCGTGACGGGATTGGCCTCAACGGGCGCGCCCGGCGCCCCGCTGCCCGAGCGCGTCTGCATCGAGCCGAGGAAGCGGTGGCTAAGGAAGCTAATCAGCCGGGTAACCACAATGGGATAGCGCAGCTTAATGGCATTGAACAGGCCCTCGGGCAGCTTGGCCAGCTCCGAGTCGCGCACAGCCATCACCGTCGTGGTGCGCGACGTCTCGGTGATCATTTCGACGATGCCCACAAGGTCACCCTTGCCGTACTCGCCCACGATCTCCTTCTTTCCGCTGGAATGCGTGATCACCGATCGCATGCGTCCGCTCAGCACAATGTAGGTACTATCGCTGCTCTCATCTTGCCGATAAACGGCACGGCCCGACTCCAGGAAAATCCAGTCAAGGGCATAATCACATTGCCGCACCAGCGGCGACAGGCGACGAACCACACCATTGCCCAGATCCAAAACGATCCGTGGCCGTTGTCGCATGATTCTATAGAATACAAGATGAGATAAATGTACGACTGAGCCTAATGGAGTACTCACTGATAGATGGCCGCTCGCCGGATGAACGCTATCCGGCTATTGTTTCTCGATCGGATAGTATAGGCACTCGCTTCGCCTGTGAGCATGGCCAGGCCGCCCACAATCTCGCCGGGATGCACGAAATGTATGAGCATATCACTCTTATCCGGCTTGGCCCGTGTGGCATCCTGGTTGCCCTGATAGACGGCCAAGGTACCAGTCATCACGAACCAAATGCACACATCGTCCGCATTGCCCTCGGTGATGAGCGTGACATTGGGCTCCAGTTCACGGACCTCCACAAAGGGTTCTATAATGTGAGCATCCTCCTCCGGTAGGCCCAGCTCCCGGCGCAGACTCTCCACGGCCGAGGATTGCACCAGTCGTAGATCTATCGAAGGTGCTTGCGGCGCAGGCGCCGGTTGCTGCTGCGACTGCGTTGAGTTGCCACATTCAAGGGGCGAAGATGGACCCGGCTGGGTGATGGAGCCGCGACGCGTGGACAGATTCCCCACAGAATGCTGCTGCTGATGGAAAGCATACGCACTGGACGATTCCCCGTGCAGGTCGCTGAATATCTGATTTGTCCCAATCTGTGGGCAGGCATCCGGATTGGGATTTGGATCGGATAAGGTGTGCTCTTCGCGCGAATGCCGCGACGATGAGTGTTGAGCCCGACCAACTCCTGCTCCTGCTCCTGCTCCTGTTCCCGCTCCCGCTTCCCGAGTCATCGGAGTCGCCGCTGTCGGTGGCACTGGCAATTGGCTGGGCGGCATTGCTGTGGTGGCAGCTTGACGCGATGATTGCGAGTTGACAATGGTCCCGGACATCATGGCAATGCTCTTGTAGCGCATATGATTCTGCACCAGTTCGGCGTTTAGACCAAGATAGTTACGCAGGGCGGTGAAGAGAACGCGCTGCAATCGGATCATGATCACCTGGATGACGCGAATCATAACGTCCGGATTGTCTTGGAACACCTCCTCGAAGGCCTGGCGTAAAGAGAACAGAAAAAGTATTTATTAAACAGTTTGTCTTGTGGTTCTCTATATGGTTAACATTAAAATTGGTAATCTTTAAGTAAGTTGTGTAAATACAGCTCTTGTTTACATATTATAGTTTGCAAAAACTTGTAAAAAAAAGAGGAGTATTTGCTGTAAAACAATATACATTCCTAGACCCCTATAAAGTTTAGGATTTACTTAAAGATATAGCAAGTAAAAAACTTATCTAGATCCCCTGGATTATATTTATAAAATATTTTAATTCAAGCCCATATTTTTGGGTGTCTATCTAACCCACAGATAAGATATGCCAATGATTAAATGAGCACTGATTAAAGCCACGGAGCAGGTGGTTCTTGGTGAAGCCACACAAAAAACCAAACGAAACAAAACAATGGAGAAACCCACCTGCATGGGCAGTCGAATGACCACCGATTTCTCAATGGCCTTGGCGGTGACCGTCTTGTAGTAGCTGGGATTCCCCGACAGCACATCGATGAAGCTGAGCAGCGACGTCACAGACTCACCCTTGCGCACCGTCTTCAGGGACAGGGTGCTGCCATCGGCATTCGAGATGTACACATTGATCATGCCCGATTGGACAATGTAGACACTGTCATCGGGATCAGTGATCTTGAACAGATAGTCGCCGGCCATCAGCTGCAGCAGCTGGGTGTGCTTGCACAGTCGCAGAAAGACGGGCTTCTCAAAGTGTCCAAAGATCCGGATGCTCTGCAGCATGTAGAGCGCATCGGGCGGCACACGATCGCTGCCCTCCATTGTCTCCTCCAGATACTCGGCCGGCGGCTCCACCGTTCGCATCTCCAGCGGCATATTGTCCCGTCGCAGCTGTAAAATGCGGCGGGCAAAGCGCATCACCGCTCGCCGCTTGTAGCCCTTACCGCTGCTATACATCTGACCGCTCACGTTCTTCATCTTGCGCAGCATGCGGCGTCCATAGAAGAGCATCTTGTCACGCTTCCGGAAGCGCAGGCCGCGGAGATCCCCGCCGGACGAGGTGACGGCGCTCAGGGAGTGGGCAAGCTCATCGCGCAGGCGCAACCGGGCCAAACGCTTAAAGTATATGCACCAGGCGAAGAGGAGAATGGTCGGAATAAGGACGCCCATCGATACGTACATCTGTGAATTATAGAATGAGAGATCAACAAGTATTGAGAAAATGTTTAAAATGCATCCCAATCTAATCCAGTTCCTCATTGTTTCGAGATAATTAAGGACACTTTAATTAGCAAAGAGCTTTTTTAATCGAGAGATTTGTCGTGACAATTGGAGGTTCTCAGAGATGGGAGTTTACGAGGTTTTTTGTTATTGGGCAGGGTTGCATTTAATGCCTTACGTACGATATACGCCAATAGAAAAATACCGAGCCAAGGTATATCTTTTTTTAAGCTATAGATAAAGCCAAAATATGTCTAAAACTCACTTAAATGATTATACCTTTAAGATTTATGTACTATATATCTTTAATAATAATAATATCATGTTAAACAATTAGGGGATTCCCTGAACGACTAAATCAGAGAAGCCGATACTTTTAGCGACCCAAATGACGGAAAATATCGAATAAGAAATTTGTATGGCAACAGCTGTTTTTAGTGGTATAGGGATTCCCCTGAATATTAAGACGGTTCTTTTCAAATAATCCTTGGAGAATAACCCTAAAAAATTTCTTCTACTTTGTTACCGAAACTAATCATGAAAATTCGATTGAAAACCGCCGTCTGCCTTAAACTTTCCTTGGAAATCCCTTGGAGAACATGGTCAAAGGGAATATATAAGTGAGACCACAACCACTTTTGCTTAATTATTCATTTAGGCAACACTTGCAAAGTTCCCAAAGAGAGAATTAGCTGTGTTTAATTTCCACTATTATGTATGTATTTTGAAATGTTCAAATAATGGTTCAAATTAAACTTTGGGTACAAAAATGTACATATGTAATTAAAACTATAAATTTAAAGCTTATAAAAAATACAAATATTAAGGATAAAGGCTTTTAAACAAGAATATATAACCCGTACTTTGTAGTCTTTCCAACACATGTTTTTCTGCCTTTTTTATACCCGCAGGATAATTTAATTTTAGTCAGAAGCTTGCAAAACAGTGAAGGAGTCATTTCCCACCCTATAAACCATATATATTCTTGATCAGCATCAACAGGCGAATCTTTCTGGGCATGCAGGGAAGAACCTACATTTTTGTCATTTTTTCGAAATTTTATAAGGGGTTACATCGTTAAAATTGATAAAAATCTGAATTTTTTAACATTTTAAATTGAGTATGCAGATTTGTTAAACTCATAAAAACTAACATAGGACAGTTTTCTGAAATAAAATTAATGAATTTTTAGCGAAGTTATGAAATTTTTAAACTTTGCTTTGTCGTCAAAAAAATCGAAAGCGAATATTTTGGGATTAGTTATGATCGATTTCCAATACGATCGTATAATTCAAACTGCAAGGTACATACATATGTATATAAAGTTCTGATTCCAGATTCCAGTTTCCTTTCTTGTTTAGTTTTTGTGGTCGTATAATGCAATATTCAAGCGACACCCAATGTAAGCTCAGTGAGACATACGATCTTGAATTATTCAGGGAGAAACACTTGCTATTGTTCCCAAGAAACGCTCTGAATTCCAGTAAGTGTGAGGCCCGTATAATCGAGCTCATCAGCTGGGCGTTGTTAGCGGTTTGTTGTTCTTTTGGCTTTTATAACCAATCAGGGGAATATTACATTTATTTTCGTATAAAAACAATAAAAAATGACCCAAGGTTTTGCCATTTGCCTATTAAAAGTTGTTCTTAAGTGCCACTCCCTAATTCTTCATATTGTTCTGATATTGTGCATTAGTTGTTTATCCTTAGCTTTGATTTATTTGAAGAATTGTCATATATATAAATAGAAATAGAATATAAATATTTCAGGTCTTTCTTCAAAATTCTCTTAAATTTGATTACAAAATAAACTAGAATAGAGAGCTAGGTAAAGGATCCCATTCTGGGCTTAAAAAGAACTTTTTATTGAACAAAATGAATCAAAAACTGTTCGAGAGTATTCACATATTCGACTTTACGCTTAAATATGTTCATGCTAATGTTTGATATATGCAATTGTTATTGTTATTATTGTATTCATAGGCACTTTGACATTGAAATGACGACGTTGCGGCGTCGTTGCACTTGTTGTTCCTGCTTTTGTTGTTGTCGTTCTTCTTCTACTTTCTTCATAGTGTTTTGCGGTTCACAATAGTTGTTGTTGTTGTTGCTATTAGTTTTCTTTTACTTTACTCTGCTGTTGTTATTTATTTCTCTGTTATTGTCTGCAATTTCCGCATTGTGCTTTTATTTTGATATAAATATAGTAAGTATATTACTTTTATTTACGATTCCCATTATCATTGTTGTTGTTTACAATTTAGTTCTACATCAGGTTTTCGTTTTATCATAAATTCCAATTGTCCGTCCCCTTGTCCCATTGCAAACAATTGATATCCATGGCTCATTTGCTCCAATTGAAATCTAAACCCTCTTAGCCATCCAATTGGATTTACATATGTATGTATGTGTGTATGTGCTAGCTGATCGGACATGGCAACAAAGTAAGAGATAGGGAGTGAGAGGGAGAGGGAGAGGGAGAGAAATTCGCACACAAAAGCAACGGTCGCGGTCACAAGACGATGGGCTAAATTGATGCGGCCCCAAGGGGTTAATTGAATTATTGAAAACTGATTTGGGCAGCCATGCCCCCTTCGAGCCCATTCCCTTTTCCCTTTTTCAATTGCACGTGCTTCTGATTAGCATTCGTTTATAGTTACGTGTGACGTGTAATCAGCTTTTCCAGCGGGGTCACACTATCATTATCAGTATAATATATTGGGCCGTGTGCTTATCATGTGGCTACTGTAACCAGTTGTTGGTGTTCCTTGTTTTTCTCCTTCTTTTCTTTCGGTTATTTGTTTTTGTTTTTGGTTTTATGCAAGGCCACAAAACAAACAAATTCCGATTTGAAGGCAAGACAAAAAAAAAAAGAAATCAAATCAAAACACGGAAGTGACGAAAAGAGATGGGGATGCGGGCAAGAGAGAGAAATATGGGAGAGGAATAGAGGGTCTTATCAGCAAACTAATTAAAAAGTCCTAAACCTAGCCAGGATCGAAACCAGTTGCAGAGATTTATGAAATTATTTACTCGGAATATTCAACAGGTGTTCCCAATCTGTTTATGTGTATTCTAAGAAATATTTAATTTCGAAAACTGTTTTAAAGAGTTCAATTTCAAAGAATATATATATATATTTATTTTATTGAATTTTAATTTGAAAATTTACTTTTTTTTTGTAGGTTTGCTGACGCATTTTATTTATTTCTTATTAATAGGGCTTATCATTATCAGCAAAATATCAATTTGTAATCAATCTTGACTTTCAAAACTCGCGGCTTTCAAAGGAAAATATATTTACTCCTTCTTCTTTAACAATATCAAGTGTTTTTTCAAGTTTCCCGGAAAACTTGAAGCTTGGACAAGAACAGCTGTTATCCTCCACATGTGATCGATAATTCTCTCCCTCTCTTTCATGCTGTCTGACTCCCTAAAAACAGCTGTACTCTCGCATTATGTTTGATCCACCCTTATTCCCTTCCGCTGTGTCTACCTATTCTCCTGGATCTGCTATCCTGCCTGCTCTCACACCTCTGTCTCGCTCTCACCTAACTGACTCACTGCATGTTTGAAAATAAACAAAGAAAGGGTGAAGTTCACTTACCGTTGCACTGATCTGCTGGGAAACGTAAACGCACCACGCATCCGAGAAGAGCGTGTTGTAGCTGCCAGTGGCGCTGGCGCGCAGCATCTCCAGGATATCCATTTTTCGCTTGCTCTCCCAGCTAGTTCCTCTGGGTCTCTCTCCCTTGTACCGCTTAGTCGTTTGTTCTTCCTTGCTGCTCTCTCTCTCTCTCTCTCTCTCTCTCTCTCTCTCGGCTATCTCTTGCTGTTGTCGTTGTTCTTATTGTTGACTACTTGTGTCCCGTTTATTAGGTAAATACGGAAGTGAGAAGAGCAAGGCAACGGAGGCACGGCAAGGAGGGGGCGGGGGCGGGTGCGTGGGCGTTTTGGCAGAAATCACAGCCCTTTGTTGTTGTTTTATCTGCTGCTGTGCTTCGTGGCCGTCTCGCTCGCCCTGTCTATCTGCCTTGCTCGCTCTCGCGGATTGGTGACACCCCCGCCCCTCGTTTGTCTTGGGATTTGTGCAATTATTGTAATGCACGCGCCTCCAGCTTTCTCACGCACTTATTCTTCACACACAAACACAGGCCTCGCACACCCGCACACACACTCGAGCACAGCACCACCGACCAAAAATTTTGATTTCAATTTTTCTCGTGTTTTTGTAGTTACGATTCAACGGGTAATTTTGATTTCGACTCTCTTTCCGCACGCTCTCGCTCACACTCTTGCTGCGGAGGAGTCTTTCGTTTCCAATAAGAATTTATGTTGATTTTTGTCTTGAATGCGTTTAGTTTTACCAAAACATGTTGCTGCAGTCTCTGGGGCGGAAGGGAGTGGTGGGGGATGGCAGCGGCAACAGTAGCCTCCTTAATTTAGTTAGTCGAACTTTGATTTTTGCTATATATACTACAAACTAATAAAGTCAAATGGTCTAGAATTGTTTGTATTTTTTCCGAGTGTGATCGCCCGGCTGTTCAGCCAGATGGCCGAAAATCGTCACGAAACGGAAGGATTTTCTCCTTCACGGCAAATGGTCATACTGAATTAACAGCGACGCGTGACGGGTGACAACTCTGGCGACAAATGCGCGCGCGCGCTCAGCTTGTGATTTAAAAATGTAAATATTGCAAAAGTCAAGACAATTCATTCAGCGACATTGGCATGCAGTTGAACATTAATTTGCGGGGCATAATTAACTCCGCTTAAGATTGCTCGCAGCCAAGGAGCCGTGAAGAGCGGAGCAGAGACGGGGATGGAGATGGAGAGTCGGCAACATTCAGTGATTAACAACTGTAAAATCCAAAATCTGTATAAATATTCATGTGCTGTGTGTTGATTTAAAGGATTTTGGTGAAATCCAGCAACTCGACACCCACTGAACACCGAACACCGAACATAGCTAAGAGCGTCGAGCAGCAGAGGTCCGAAACTAACGTGCAACATCCAATAAAGATGCAAGTGCATTTAAAGTGCATCGCAAGTTATTAGAGCGTGCGGCACAGTCTCAATCTGAATCCGAATCTCGGCAAGCCAAGCAAAACGGCTGGGACGCGTCGTTTGGGTGGCCAGCAGCAGCTGCTGCTGCTGCCCCGCATCACCCCTTCGGATGCAGCTGCAATTAAGTATGCAATGCACTTAAGTTATGCACATTTCCTTTGCCCAAACACCGTTACGTTACGATTTTAAGCAGCGCGCGAAAGTTAACAGCCAGTGCAGCTGTTGCAGCGCTGTTGGCTAACATAGGCCCAATGCTGTTATCTAGCAGAGGCGTTACAGACTCTCTTTTTGTCAGTGGTGATGATTTAGCTACTATTTCTGGCTAATGTATAGTAAATGTCTCTGAGTGGCGGATGCGCGACAAGAGCGCAAGTCACATATGGCTCTACCAATCAGTGTTGCGACTGAGCTAGATTTCTAGTAAAAAAGCTATTTTATACGATTTTCATATACTAAATTATTGTATACTCAAATGCTATAATATATACACATATATGCTAGCAGATATGCTAGGGAAATATAATTATAGTAAGAAGTTGGCTTATCCGCTCTTATAAATATATATTTTTGACCAGCATCAACAAGCGCACATATGAATCTATAAAATAAAAACTCCTTAATTCCGGTGTTTAAAACATTTTTATATTTTTGCTGCCGTTACACTTAATTGAACTCTTAATATGCGGTAAATTGTAATATAAAGTGTGCTCAATTTGCGAAGAATTTAAAATTCCCGCTGCCGGCTATTTTATATCGCACTTCAAGCCAAATCCGGCGGAAAAAAAGCGGAGAAGACACCACTGCCGACAACCGTCGGCGGCTATAAATACGAGTGCAAGCGAGCCATTCCAAAATTTTTTTCAGATTTGCAGCAACGGTGAATTTTGTTAAAGAAAACAAGCGGAACGCAAGTGCGAGCCATATACAAATTGTTTGCAAGTTTTGAATTTGGCTCAAAGAGTGTATGTTGGATAGCGGTCGTATTCTCCGGCATCGGAAAATAAAATAAAATATATAAAACAGAAAAGAACAGTTGTGCGCGCATGCGTTTCGCCTCCAATCAGAAATCATCTCGAAGCGAATCGTGAAAATCCTTTTCTGCCATATGAAAAATCAAACAAACACAAAAGCCGGACTCAGCCTTCTGCCCAACCACTGACAACAAGAATAAGAAATACTAATTAATTGCCGCTAACCGTGATTTGTTTACGTTTTTTTCTTCATTTTTTTTTTGTATTGTGTGAGAAGGGAGTGAAGAGAGCATCTAGCTGGCGAAAAAACAAGCAAAAGGCCGAAAAACCAAAATTCGAATTGGAAGTGAAGGGTGTGACAGACGCACGCACACACAAACGGCATTCGCACGCACACGCACAGAAACACCGGCTAAAAGGTAGACGAGACAAGAGAGCGAGTGCAAAATAGAAAACGCGAAAACAGGATAACACAGCGACTAACTAATACTATAAAACAGGCGGCTAAGTGACATCTAAAACAACAACAACAGCAACAACAAAGGCAGCAGCAATAGCGGCAAAAGCAGCGCAGCAGCAGCAGCAGCAGCAGCGAAGAGCGAAAAGCGAGAAAAGGCAGAAGCCGAAGGAGCAGTAAAGAAAGTAAGTGGAATTCCTTGCCCAAAGATGGCTCCTCTCTTACCGCCCCCCTTCCCCCACTCTACCCACTGTGTCTAGGGCGGAGCGTGTATGTATGTCGTGACACGAAAATAAGGTTTTCAAGCAAATTTGCGAAATTAATTAAAAAAGGGGCTCTAAGCAAGGTTCTAAAAAGATAAAACTATATAGATAAAACAGAGATACTGACAGCCTGTTGAAACGAAGTTACCTCTGCCCATATTTAATGAATAAGTCGAGTTTATTGTAATTTTTTAAATCTCTCTTTAATAATTTTTTTTTTTCCTTGGTTTTTTTTTAAATGATTTTAATAATTTTCTAATGGAATTCGAATTGGAAACCTGGTGTCCGTGTCGTGTTTTGTTGGAGTAGTTGGGTCACGCTACCATCTCTATTTGCAGACATCTTCTCGTGCAAATTAGACAGAGGGAGCAGCGTCGCGACTGCGAAGCCGGCTGCTGCTGCTGCTGCTGCTGCTGCTCCATTTCCAGGTGTAAAGCCAATGGCCACGGATTTTACTCCACTCTATGCCATGCCACGCCACTGCCACTGCCACTGCTACTCCACTCAGCTCAACTCAACTCAACTCCGGTCTGCAAGTCATAAAATCTATGGCAGTTGTCAGTTCGTCGCTTCGCTGGCTGTTTTTCTCCCATCTTTTTCACTTTAGCATTTCGTTTTGAGCTCTCCTTCGGCGGCCACCATTCCACCTTGCGGCATTGTTTTTCAGCCGCTGATTTTTCCAACCGGCTTTCGGCTGGCTAATTGCCTTGACATTGGCATTCAATGCTCTCTTTTTTTTTTTTTTGTTTTTTTTTTGCCTTCCAGCCGCTCTCTCTCGCTCTCTGCACTCCGCTCTTCGCCGACTTGTTTCAATCATTCAAGTTCAACTATAAACAGACATAAACACGCAGTCAAGGTGCAAATCCATCCCCCTTCCCCCATATAACTGTTTTTCTTTTTTATATTTCTCTTGCTGCTATCATTTCTTTCTTTCTCTCCCTGGCTAGTTTCTGTTGTTGTTGTTATCGGCGGCTGCTCTTGTTTACGTTTTCTCCTGCTCCTTTCGGCATTTGCCTTTCTTTGTTTCCACGCTCCCAAACGCATCGCAATACGAGGATGTGGGTGAGTGTGTGTGTGTATGTATCCCAGCCGGTGTCTGTGTACGCCCTTCCTTCCTTTTCTTCCGCTCCTGGCTCTCCGTCCGCTTGTTCGTTGGTTCGTCCTTGTGTCCGTTATTTTGTCCGCCGGTTTTATCCTCTGTCTCTCTGTCCGTCCGGATGCGCGCAGGGCGTGTGCTTTATTGGCAGAGGACGTCGACTGCAGCAGAAACGGAAAAGCTACATTGGTGGAAAATATTGGAAAACATTACCCTGAAAATTTTGGAAAAACTTTAATGTTTTTAATTGAAAATTATTAAAAAGATTCTTAAGTCAATGAAAATAGTTAAATAATATTAAAATTCCATATTTAAAGTATATAATATATTGAAATGGAATGTTATCTAGGAATTTGTCAACTTATTTTCAACATCTTTGTTATAAATTCTTATAACTTTCTTGGTTTTTAATATTCCCATTTATTTTCTTTATTTTATACATATATTAATTAAACTGTAATGGAATATATTGGGTTTTTTAATTCTCAAATTTATACTTGTCGGAAACTTCTCATTCACTTATCACAAACTATCATCATTCATTCATATCTCACGTTCCGATTGTCTGAAGATGGTATGATTATGGCAGTTCCTATGGTTGAGTCATCACTGTAGCAGAGGAGAGTGTTCTTTCGTTTTAATTCTCGCTTTTTCTTTTTTGAAGAAATCGCATTCAATTGGAAAATTGCAATTTGGCGTTGACAAACATTTTTGGGTTTTTGGAATTGGACCCATGGTGGGCGACACGTCATCGATATATGTGCATATATTCCTTTTGTTCACCGGTCTCTCCTGCAATTTCTGCCTCATTTCGCACACACCCACCACCATCACCACCATCACCTTCACCCCCTATGCGTATATCCTGCCCTACCCCAGGGAAAAATGGCAAATCAATAATTTTCAATGGAGGATTTTGGTATGGGTTTCGGGATCAATTAGTATGCCAGGAGCGCTCGAGAAGTTATAGCCAACTGAGAGAGACAGACCCCTCGAAACTGAGTCACGTTTTATTTTGTTTTGTGATTGTGCTAATGGCAACGTCTCCCATATCTTTCCTTCCAACGTATATATATATATATATATATATATATCGTATTCTATATGCTTATGTCGCATGGCAATCGAATGCTTCCGCTGCGCACCGCCGGAAATCAGGTACACCCGACAATGAAAAAAACCCCACCTTCTGTCACCGCCACCGCTTCATACAAAACACCGCCTTTCTGGGAGTCCCCTTCCCCAGACTCCCTCCTCCCCCCGCCAAGAATCGTTTACCACCCATTGCGGGGCTGCCACTTCTTTGCCCATTCGCCTTCTTGGTGCTTTCGCAGAAGCCATTGTTGCAACAGTCTGGGCGCTCCAGACTAAGCACATAGCTACAGTTGGGGACAACAAATTAGTAACTTTACAATCAAGGAAACTGCATATAAGAAAATATATAAATATCGGTTAAAAATGGTATTCTAATATTAGTCAAAGGCCTCAAACGCTATGAAACAATCATTTCCGACCCTATAAACCATATATATTCTTGATCAGCATCAACAGGCGAATCTTTCTAGACATGTAGTAAAGAAACTAAATTTTTATAAATTTTTTCCAAATTTTACAAGGGGTTACATCGTTAAAATTGTAAAAAAATTGATAAAATTGTTAATTTTTTAACATTTAAACTAAGTATGCAGATTTATTAACCGCATTAAGACAAATCTAGAACAGCTTTCCAAATTAAATTTAATGCATTTTTGGCAGAGTTATGATATTTTGATTTTTGTTAAAAATGTTCATATAAAAAAATATATAATTATCGGTTAGAAAATGGTATTCCAATTTTAGTCAGAAGCCTCAAACGCTATGAAACAATCATTTCCGACCCTATAAACCATATATATTCTTGATCAGCATCACCAGGCGAATCTTTCTAGCTATCTTCGGCAGAAACATTTTTTTTCATAAATTTTAAATTTTTTTTATGTTTAAAATTTTCTACAATTGATAAAAATTTGAATTTTTTTACATTTTGAACTGAGTATGCAGTTTTATTAACCTGCTAAAAATAAACATAGGAAAACTTTCCGAATTGAAATTGATGCATTTTTGACAGAGTTGTGAGTATTTTAAACTTAAACAGTGCCATCTTCTTGACTTCAATTGTATATATAAGCTATGTGGTGTATGTCTATGTACTTGTCTGCGGATTTTGGCTGCATATGCTCGCATTACACCCCCGTCTTGTGCTCACTTCTCACTCCCAATTACATCCCCATCCCCCAATTCTATCTGTCATCAATTGCAGCTGTCGCTTGTCCTTGAACGCACTTTACGCACTTTACGACTGGGATATATGTACAATATCGAGGGTTGTCTATATGTCTAGGGTTGAACGGAATGCAGAGCCAGTGGATAAGCTATTTATATATCCATCCAGCCTGTGGAAATATTCACTCTGCGAATACAACTCCTTACCACATATATATGTAGTATAAAACTCAATTTTCTTTGTTCGATTGGTTTCAAGGGGGGGTATATACATAGTTATATGGGATATTTCTGTTTAAGTTTGTTATCTTAAATTAATAACATTAAATGAAGAGTAAAGGCTACCCCTATATAAACTCGATCAGAACATTTCCCTTTAACCAAGACTCATGTTATTTACTTTTTAGTTTGAGTTTTACCATCTCGGAAATGACTTACAAGAGTTCTTTGGTAATCTGTTGGTACAGTTTCCTTTTCCATTTTATTATTTTATTTATAATCAGAACCATTTAATTTCGACTTTCTATATTCCGATTTGAAGTAATGAACATAATCCCTTTGGGGCATGGTTCTGCTTGGTTTCTTTGTTAGTTTTGTACAAGTTTTCTGGGTTTCTTTTATAAAAATATATGTATAATAATCTCTTTTTTGGTGCTTTTATTTTTGTATGTTGCCCCGGGTATCTGTTGCTGCTGAGTCATGTCCCCATATTGTGTTGTTCCTCCACGTTACTCCTTTTTTTCCCCCCAGCTTTTCTTGTTGACTGGTTTCGCTTTCAACGGCACGCCCTGACTTAACCCTCTCCCTCCGTCTCTGGCCACCAGTGCCAGTCCAAGTCCGAGTCCAACTCCGAGTCCAAGTCCCTGTGTATAAATATATATATTCCCAACTACTTGTGATTCACACTGCCGCCTTTTCAAACTCACTTACGGGCCATATATCAATGGGCCCGGGTTAACTCCTTCGACTTGTGGCATTATCAATGCAAA
Organism: Drosophila serrata; assembly: GCF_035046125.1. Lineage (NCBI taxonomy): Eukaryota > Metazoa > Arthropoda > Insecta > Diptera > Drosophilidae > Drosophila > Drosophila serrata. The sequence goes on along the minus strand of NW_028257234.1, from coordinate 70,072 downwards.
TGGGCATGGCATTTCGAGATCTCGGGGTATCGGTTCGGGGTATCTTGGAACTCTGGAGACTCTGGAGGAAATATTTACGGAGGCGCCCGTCTGTCGTCGTGACTGCACTTGCTTCCTTCATTGCCTCGCCTCGCCTCACAATACAAATAATTGATATGCTCTTGTGGGCTTCTTGCTTCTCTGATTTTCTGCCGATGGGATGATATTCCCCCCACCCATTTCAATGGGTTCACTCACCCCAAGTCTTTCTCTCATTCAGCATCAGCAAACATATCAGGGCGCTTCCGTTCGATAAACCGAAAAAAATAATGCATAATTATAAGGGAATTATCAACAAAAAGGGCCACAATGTTGCATCTGAAATCCCGGATGGGAAAAATAAATGAAGTGACAATAACTGGTGACAATTAAAATGTCAGGGTTTATCTTTAATTGAGTGGAGATTTCATTATAGTTTAAGTTCAAAGTTTGCTAAGCGGAGAAGAAGTCATTTCAGACCTTATAAATCATATACATTCTCGATCGGCAATGTTTTTTTTGGAACCTGCTTCAAAATCTATAAAGAATAAAGCTTAAAACCTGGGAAGAGAGAGCTGATCAGGGTAAAGAGTCTCTTCTTTCATCTCAGTTACATTTCCCCCCATGAAAATTCTCTCTTTTTTACTGAAAATATGAATAAAGTTTAGCTGCTTTTTAATCTTTTCAAATATCAAACACTAACCTGGGAGCCCAAAAACCTGGCATTTATGTCTCACTTGACAACCAGCTGGACCAGTTGCAGTCGTCTTCGTTGGTTTCGTATTCGTACTGGGAATTTGATTCGGATTCAATGCTGCAATGTGGCCTCCAGGTTTTACTGGTGCTTCACCCAAAAACATCTTTGGCATCTGGTTGCTAGTATTTCTTTATGGTTCAGTTTTTTGCAGCAAGCAACTGCAACAAGTTTATCAACAACAGCAGCAGCAGCAGCAGCAGCAATATTGCAGCTTGCACTTGTGTGGCATGCGCCATTGGACACGCCTCCAAGAGACAAAAAATATGTAAAAAAAAATTGCAGCAAAATGAATTTGTGGCGACACCTTCAAGTAAAAACCCCAACGCCATTTACCAGCAATTTAAGCAGAGAGCAAAAATAATTGCACAACATAACTTTAAAACTTTAAAACAATAAATTACATATAATTAAAATTGGGTTTGAAAGCATAAATCATTAGCAATTTGTTTGAAAACATGCATAAGATATATAAGTTTATGCAGAAGCTTTAAATATATTTAAAACTTGTATATAAGGCAGAGTTTTAAGTATACTTACAAGCACGTCAATTTATCGAAAATTTTCATTTTATTAAATATATAAATATCGGTTAAAAAATGGTATTCTAATTTTAGTCAGAAGCCTCAAACGCTATGAAAGACTCATTTTCGACCCTATAAACCATATATATTCTTGATCAGCATCAACAGGGGAATCTTTCTAGGCACTTAGTAAAGAAACAAAATTTTTATCAATTTTTTCCAAATTTTACAAGGGGTTACATCGTTAAAATTGTTAAAAATTGATAAAAATGTTAATTTTTTCACAATTCAAACTGAGTATGCAGATTTATTAACAATTAAAAAACTAACATAAGACAGCTTTCCGATTTAAAATTAATGCATTTTTGGCTGAGTTATGAGATTTAAAAAAATTTAATTTATCGAAAATTTTCATAAATTGAAATACATAAAAATCGGTTAAAAATTGGTATTATATTTTTAGTCAAAAGCCTCAAACGATATGAAGGAGTAATTTCCGACCCTATAAATCATATATATTATTGATCAGCATCAACAAGCGAATCAATCTAGCCATCTTAGGAGGGGGAATTTTTTTTTTAATTTTTTTGAAATTTTATAAGGGGTTAAAATTGTCAAAAATTATTCAAAAAAAATTATTTTTTTTACATTTTGAATAAAGTACGCAGATTTGTTACCCTTCAAAAAACTAACATAGGGCAGCTTTCCGTATTAAATTTAATGCTTTTTTGGCTTAGTTATGAGATTTTTAAATTTAGATTTTTCGAAAAAAATGCCATATAAAAATCGTTCGATTTCCGATACGATCCTATAATAAAATGGCAAACTGCTGTTAGTCTCTTTATTGTTTTAAATAATAATTTTTCAAAAGAAGATTTTAAAATATGCATTTCCAAACCTATCAAAAATTATGTTAAATTATCTGCAACAATTTCAAGTAAATAAACCAATTCAGAATGTAAAAGGAAAACTAAATTAAATCACCTGTGATTGCAGCACAGGGCAATCTTGATTCTTATATATTCTGGGAAAATGATGTAGCCCCCGAAGTGAAGCAGCACTTGACTTGGAATAATGCATTGTAATAATAATAATAAATTAGAATTGAATGGTTGCAGCCCACTTTTTGCAAGAGATTCCTCTGAATCGATTGGCCCCAGCATTCTTTTGCGAAAAAGATGGCAAAATATTGATCCAGCAAAAGGGGCAGCATATATATATACATTTATATATATCTTTCTTTCGTTTTTTTATGTATTTTTTAACATTTTTTTTATATTTCTGCCAGAGGCATCTGGTGCTGGCCTATGCAATTTGCTTCGGTTCCACGATATTTATGCGCATTGTTATTATGTATTGAAAATGCGAACAAATTATTAATGTGCATGTGGAGCTGGAGCTGAAGCTGGAGGTGGAGGGAGGCAGCGATTTTCCTTCGCTCTGAAGATTTTCCCGTCGACTTTCCCGCGCTCTCTGTGTGCTCTGGCCTGTGCTGTCGGCGTCCACATAATTGGCGCATAAATCATTTTACCTGCCTCGCCGAGAGCGCAGCAGCGGTAATTTCAGTGTTGCCACAACACACAGCGCCACAGCGACCGTTAGCTGCTTTGCCTCAGATACTCTCAGATACTCGGATACTCGGATATACATTTGTATCTGCTGCACAGATGTTTCTTTCCATACAGATAGATGCGTTCAATAAACCAAACCTCCACTTAATTGCAGGCCAGAGACCATCCCCCTCTTTAGTTTATTTTCTGTTGTATTTCTCCCTCGTGCTTATCCAAAACGAAGGAAAGATACAAAGATACAAGATACAAAATGTAAAAGAAAGAAAGCAAAAACCCGAAACCGTTTTGTCTCTCTTGTTTCGTTTTAGTTTTCAGTTTTGGTATCGGGCTTTTTTTTCGGTGGCTTTCATTGATTTCTCTATTTGAAATCACTCCATTTCATTATTGATTTTGATTTTTTGATTGCCGTTCGTCGTCTTTGTCGCTCAACTGTAAATTGCAGTGGATCCGATCGTTTACACTGTGAAAAATACCCAGGGAAAACACGAGAACGTGAGAAATTATTTTATGGCATTAAAAATAATCAGAAGCTTAGAAAGCAGTGATGGAGTAATTTCCGACCCCATAAACTATATATATTCTTGATCAGCATCAACAGGCGAATCAATCTAGCCATCTTAGGAAGGGAATTTTTTTTTTTAATTTTTTTGAAATTTTATAAGGGGTTAAAATTGTCAAAAATTATTCAGAAAAAAATTAATTTATTTAACATTTTGAATAAAGTACGCAGATTTGTTATGCTTTAAAAAACTAACATAGGGCAGCTTTCCGAATTAAATTTAATACTTTTTTGGCTAAGTTATGAGATTTTTAAATTTTGATATTTCGAAAAAATTGGTATGTAAATATATTGATAAATATTGAACCAAAGTTTACTTTGATTTCATGATTTCATTTGATTTAATAAGTATTTAAAATATATTTCTTCCAATCATTACTCTATACTTTTAGCAGAACGAATAATACTTTTAGAACTAACAAAAAAAACTCTTTTATTAATTATTTTGTTATGACCAAGTTTACCTTTGTTCCCAATGCTCTTTCCTTGCAATTCTCACAAATTAGGAACAATTTAATTAACACAATAACGCAGTATCTTTATGTCCCAAGACTTAATTAAAAAATACGGCAAAAATCATAAAGTGAAATGAGATCTGATTTGATTTAATTGGAAAAGGGGAAACGGTAAAATTGCTCGTAACCAAATATGAATCGAAACATTTTTTGATAATCTCTTTTATTTTTTTCGTGCTGTGCAGATCGTAAAGTTTGTTGTTATTTTTGGATAGCGCCGTTGGGGATTCCGTTTGCCATCATCAAACCGTCAACAAATTTGCATCACAATATGGGTATTTTTTTACTATATATATTTTTTTTTTGTAGAGCTGGAAATTCGATTGCGAACGCTGCTGTTCTAACGGTTTTCTTTATTTTTGGCCAAGCGAAAAAAATATATACAAATTTTCAACTTAAAGACTTTTACTTTTTTGTTTTGTTTTTTCTTTGGAAGCCATCATCATCGTAATAATTGATTGCTGCACTTGTTTCGGCGCTTTCTAAAAATGCAAAAAACAATTACAAACTTAAAACTAAAGTAAAGTAAAGATGGGAAGAGTAGAGTGGAGACGAAGGAAAAGCTTTGGCTTGCGGTTGGTAATTATAAAACAATTGGAAAGGTGACCCGCTGAGTTGAGTCGATTTTAGTTGAGTGGCGGTCTTACTTTACGGCTTTTGCTGCCGTGACAAACGATCGATCCGAATGCCGGTTTATAGACTATCGACATCTACATCGATCAGAGATCGCTTGATTTCATTGTTAATTGAATTGTGGTCTCGGTCTCCGTTGTTGTAAGGCTTCATTATGGATATGTAACAATTTGCCATCACGACATCATCGTGTCCGCAATTATCCTAACTGGCCATGGCCATAATCGATTCTATATACTAGTCTTTTTGCCATTTGCTATATAACTGCAAAACAATCAAACAAAACATCTTTGAAGATTTCTTCGAGGGGAAGGCCGGCCGTAGCATGTAAATTCATTGCCAAAACATCATCGAAGAAAGTTGTTTTCCTTTGTTTTAACTGCAAAAAAAAGATGAAAATAAACAATAAACAACCGCAAAATGTTTTATAAATAACAGAGGCCCGAAGGCAACTCATCAAGCTGAAGAGTGTGTGTAAATGTTTTTGCATCTCCACACTTTAATACCCTCGAGTATCTTGTGCTCAGGTCACTGCCATTTGTTGCATGTTCATATATGAATGAATGTGTGTATGGATGTATGTATATACCCTAAAGCCAGAGGTGGCATTATAATGTTTCCAACAAGTTGGGAAAACTGGCGGAAAATTGACTTTCATCAACCCCCGTAAATTAACTTTCCTCAAAGCTTTTCCTTAAGCCTTCATTATGGTTTTGGGGGTAAAGCCAACAATTAACACCTGTTTGTGGAGAATGGAAAAAATCATTTAATCATTATAAAACACTATTTATTAAACAAATTGTTGTTTAAAATTTAATAAATATTTGTACTTAATTTAAAGCCATATATTGCAAAGAAACAAGAATCCAGGTATATAATATCTTTTTAATACTTAAATCATATATCATATAAGTTCCATATATTTTTTTTATAACTTAATAATAATAACTTAATATTTTACCTTAATTTTAAATTTTAGATCGAAAAGGATTGAGGAATTCCCTCGTACCATAAGTGTAATTGCCAAAGTTCCATTCATTATAAATTTATTTAATGTAAAAACAATTAAATATAATTTTAAACCCACATACAAAATTTCAACAAAATTGTATTTAAAGAAAAGTATGTAGCCAATTTCTTGTACACCATAGATGAGACTAAATATTTACTTTATAGTTCTACCGAATATAAATGTATTTCATTTAATAACAACTTTATATATTTAAAAAACCACATACCAAATTTCAAGGTAATATTAAACTAGGAAGATGATATATCCTCAAAAATGTCCCTTGATTTTGTGAGGACTTTTAAAAGAGTGTTCAGGTTTTGGTTTAGTCTCTCTCTCTCCCTCTCTCTCGCTCGATCCGTCTATCTCTTTCTCCGGTGGCTCCTTGAGTTTTGTTGCACCGCATTCTTGACAACCATAAAAGTCGCATCACGAACACTCTGCCCCATTCTCCGCTCCGCTCTCACTCACACAGCGATCACAATGTGCAACGCTTGAGAGCGCGTGCGCGCGTGCGTCAGAAGGCACTGGGAGAGCGAGACGGCTGGCGAAGGTGCAACAGGGACAGGGACAGGTGGAGTGACATGAGCACATCGTTAACTGTAGCAGGCGCTGACTGTGGCAATCTTTCCATTTCCATTTTCATTTCTTCTCGCGCAGAAGAGAGGCTTCGGCCATCGGCTCGTTAGGTGTATCTCAGTATCTTTGTATCTTTGTATCTGTATTTTCAGAACGCCGCTGCTGCCGGTGCTGCCGGTGCTCCACTTGCCGTGCATTACAGTAAAATATACCGTATGCTGCAGCATATTTCTACGATTAAATGTTATAAAAGAGCTGCAAATATATATATATAAAAGAAAGAAAGAAGAAAATTCGCAATCACAATCACAAGCGCACAATCGATGCTCCTCGTTTATTGTCGCTGATTTATTGCGCTCAAAAAATAATAATAATGACCTGAAAAAATATATATTTTATGTATGTGGCCCAAAGCCAAGACTCAGGGGTCTGTCTCCCTCGTTAAAGTCTCATTAGTTTCTTTTGCACCTTTTTTGCACCTCAACTGAATGAATGGATTTAAGCTGCTTTTGTCATTTATGCAACACAGACAACAAACACACTAATTGTGACAGCTTCAAGTACAATATAAATGCAGCTTATAACTCTTTGCTTTGTTGGGGTATTTTTTGTGTGCAACTGAAAAAGAGATTGAATAATATTTATGCAATGAGGGAATTTTGATTTTATAAAGAAAGTGACTTGTTTTATGATATTACAAAATATGAAATGATTTTTCTTAAAACCACTACAAACTACGGAAGGCAAAAGTTTATATACGCTTTCAGTTAGCAATAGATTTTCAGGATCGAGTCGTTAATTATATTTAAATGAGAATATATTATATTTATATTTGTATATTTTTACATGACCATATTGTTTACTAATCAAAGATTAAAAATCTCATAACTAAGCCAAAAGTGCATTAATTTTAATTCGGAAAGCTGTCCTATGTTAGTTTTCATTAGCTTTATAAATCTGCATACTCTATTTAAAATGTAAAAAAATTCAAATTTTTATAAATTTTAAATTATAAAATTTATATAAAATTTCCAAAAAATTTTCTAAAATTTGCTTTCTTTCCTGCATGTCCAGAAAGATTCGCCTGTTGATGCTGATCAAGAATATATATGGTTTATGGGGTCGGAAATGACTCCTTTACTGCTTTACTAGCTTCTGACTAAAATTAGTATACCATTTTTTAACCGATATTTATCTATTTGTTTATATGACAATTTTTTAGACAAATCAAAATTTAAAAATATCCTAACTCTGTTAAAAATGCATTAAATTTAATTCGGAAAGCTGTCCTATATTAGTTTTTGTTAGGTTAATAAATCTGCATACTCAGTTTAAAATGTTAAAAAATTCAACTTTTTTGTCAATTTTTGTCAATTTTAACGATGTAACCCCTTATAAAATTTTCAAAATTTTGAAAAAATTAAAATTCCGGTACATAGCTAGATCGACTCGGCTGTTAATGCTGATCAAGAATATGTAGGCTTTACAGGGTCGGAAATTACTTCTTCATTGCGTTTTAAGCTTCTGAATTAAATTATAATACCCTGCAAGGGTAAAAACATAACAGAGGAAAAACTAGAAAAGGGTCTTCTTATGGCACAGTTAAAGAATATAAAAAATAAAAACGCATTTAAAGGCTTAGATCACCTTTTTCTCTCCTTGTCAGGATCTTCATCAGTATCTTATATACGTAAATAATTTCTTATTGTTAAAAGGAACCTAAAGCTTTCCAAAAGAAAAAAGAAGAAACAGCAGAAGAATCTAAGCAAGAAACTTCCAATGACAAAATTGAAAAATTGAATTCTTCTGACCTTGTCTAGTTTGCTTAACTTAATAATGTATAAATCTTTTCAAATTAAAAAGAAACCAGTAGTTTTTAAAAAAAGAATTATTAGCAGAAGAATTGAAGCAAGAGCGAGCGAGAAGAGCTGAAAATGTGAAGAATGGAAATAAAGAATGGAAACAGCTGCACTGGAAACCTGCAGCTGGAGCTGGAAGTGGAGCTGGAGCTGGAAGTGGAGCTGGAGCTGGAAGTGGAGCTGGAGCTGGAGCTTCTTGGATGTGCGATCTGTGTTCGCATTGTTTGGATGCGACTGCGTTTATCAGTCAGTCAGCAGTTAACAGCTATAGCTTTTGCTGCTTCTGCTGCTGGCTAGCTTTACCGTTATCATTAACAAGCCAACACAGCCACGCATGAGAGCGAAACACACGCAAAATAAAAGCAGGTTGGGCGTCAAAAAGGAGAGGTGGAGGAGGCAGAGGCAGAGGCCGAGGCAGCGGAGAAAGGAGAGAGAGCAAGAGGAGAAAAAAGAAATGGAGAGGTGGAGAGGGAGGTAGAGACTAGGAAAGTGGTGGAGAATGGAGAAGAGGAGAGGAGGAGGAGAGAAGGCGTAGAGACACGTCAATTGGTGAAAGGTGCGCGCTGGATGCGATAAAGCTTCCATCATATTTTACATTTTCGTAATTTGCTAAAAGCACATACCCACACACTCACACACACACTCAGGTGGTGGTGTGTGCGTGTGCAATTTCATTTAATTAGATTGCGTTTTAATAATGCCACACACACACACACTCATATAGCAGACATCAAAGCACAGATAAAGGCCAAGATACAACACACAAACAAGCATCTATATATATGTACTATATATATACAGGCGACATTCAATCGCCGATATTGATAGTGTAATTTAATTGATTTGCGAACAGAGCAACAACAAGAAGGAGCAGCAACAGAATAATAATGAGCACACAAGCAGCACAAAAGAGTGAGATCTTAAGATCGAGTCTGGAAATACCCTTGACAAACCCATGTTCTCTAGGATTGCAAGGCTTTATAGTCATTGGAATGAGCTGAAACTTGTTAAAAATCTATATTATGACCTTAAAATGCATCATGCTAAATTTAATAAAATTATAATAAGAAATAACAAAGTAAGGACTGGTTAAAGATATAACTTTTTGACTTAAGAGGAATTAAATTTAGAAAAAACCTATATCTTTCCTTGCACTCGTGAGTAGGAATCGTAAATGATAGTAACTTTGGGATATATAGTCTCAAAATAATATTATAAAACATATATAATTTTATAATACCCAAAAGCAAAGTTAAGACTTGTCTTAGATATACATTTTAAACTAGGTTATTTAGGAACAGTAAAAATTGGTATAAAACTGTACTTTAACTTACACTCTTGACTAGGTATCTCATAGATAATAATACTCCAACTAAAATTAAAATTAAGACAAGAAAGGAAGCTAACTTCGGCACGCCGAAGTTTATATACCCTTGCAGATAGAAATTCTATGACTAGGAATCCATACCATATAAATTAAATATATTTGTGTTAAAAAACAATGAAGTAATACCTGCTTTCATTTCATTCACCTATACATATTATATTTGCAGTTTTACATTCACAGATTTGCATTTTTCCTCTTCATCAAACGATCGTTTGTATGGCACCTATATGATATAGTCAACCGATTTTTATGAAATTTGCCACAAAATTTAAGACTAATATAAAATGGCTACACCTCAAATTTGATGAAAATCTGTTGAAAACTGAAAAAGTTATAATTTTTAATTTTATTAATTTCTCGATCGTTCCTATGGGAGCTATATGATATAGTAGCCCGATTTTCATAAAATTTTATACAAAATTGTAGAGTATAGTAAAATGGCTATATCTCAAATTTGATCCAATTCTATTGAAAACTGAAAATGTTAAAATTTTTTTTGTAAAAATTTTCCGATCATTCCTATGGCAGCTATATGATATAGTCGTCCGATCCGGCCCGTTCCGACATATATACGAGTGAGAGTATATAGAAGGCTAACTACAAAGTTTCATTCAGATAGCTTCAAAACTGAGAGACTAGTTTGCGTAGAAACGGACAGACGGACAGAAGGACAGACGGACAGACGGACAGACGGACAGACGGACAGACGGACATGGCTAGATCGACTCGGCTGTTGATCCTGATCAAGAATATATATACTTTATATGGTCGGAGGTGCCTCCTTCACTGCGTTGCAAACTTCTGACTGAAATTATAATACCCTGCAAGGGTATAATAGAAGACATTCAACGAAACTCTAGCTATCCCTAGTGAGCATCTCCTTCCATAATGGTTAAGGTTAGGATTACAATTGTTGTTCCAAATCCGACCTTGAGTTTAAGATACTCTCCATCAAAAGGCAGGGTAGCAAAAGAGCAGAAAGCCAGAACGGCAGACAAAGGCCGAATCGGAGGCAGTTGGCAACAGCTACAACAGCTTCTGGGCCTTCCATTGGCATCGCATCTTTGGATGGACACGAACATGGATGTGCCTGGTGGATGTGGATGTGCCTGGTGGATGTGGATGTTCGGATAGATTGTTGGACTGCATTTGTTCCGCTTGGCGATGCCCGGCACTCCATTTGCAGTAATTGGCGCTGCTTTTGCTGGCTTGATAATGATGATAATACTAAAGCTATAGATATATAGTCTAATGATGATGATGAGGTTGCTGCAACTGCAAAAAAAAAGAAAAAGACCGGTGCCTAACTGTGATATTGTATGTGTTTGCCTCTGGCCAACAACACATTTGCTCTCTGTCTAATTGTTTGAGGACGAATCTTTTCTTTCCTTCTCTTACTCCCTGAAGAGTGACCCCTGGGGGTCCCCTCTCTTAAAAAAAGAAAAATAGAAACGTTTAAACACATACAGAGATGGCAGGAAAAACCACAACCCCAACCCGTTTGCATAATTAATTATGATTTGCGTTTGACTCAAGAGTGTGCAAATCGGTTGCTTAAACGGCCACAATTAATATTTCCAGCGAACTTGTTCAAACATTTTCGCCTATCGAATTGCATTTAGTTGGAAAACAAATGACGAAAAGGTGGTGAAGAGAGCCGAGAGCTTTGGCTTTAAGCTGACGAGGCAGCATATATAGCGAGCATTGACTTTTACAACAAAATAATCCACAAGATAATCCCGAATTTGGCAAAAGAGGCAGAGAGAGAAAAAACAAGGCAAGCTGAAATTTGTATACCCTTGCAGATTGAAATTCGATCACTAGGAATTAATACAATATATATTATATATATTTATGTTAGAAACAATATAAAGTAATGCCTGCTTTCATTTCATTCACCGTTTAACATTTTCCTCTATTATTAACGATCGTTTGTATGGCATCTATATGATATAGTAGTCCGATTTTCATAAAATTTTACACAAAATTTTAGATTAATATATAATAGCTATATATTAAATTTGATGAAAATCTGTTGAAAACTGAAAAAGTTATTATTTTTATTATTATTTTTCTTACAATTTTTCGATTGTTCCTATTGCAGCTATATATAAATATATATATATATATATATATATATATATATATATATAGTCCACCGATTCGCTAAGCTCCGATTTATATACTAGTAAAATTATATAAGAGAATAACTCCATAGTTTCATTGAAATAGCTTTAAATTTGTTCCAAAACAAATCTCGCACATCTGTACATATGATTCCCAACTGGTTCTAACATCCCCGGAACGAAGTGACTGCTGCCGGCCTCGTTTAAGATATGTGTTGTGTTACAAAAGTTGCAAGTCATTGTTTACAAGTGTTTAAAGTTAGTAACTGATCATACATACTTACTCGTCATAGATACTTACTTATCATAGATACTTACTGATCATAGTTAATCAGTGGTCATAGCTTACTTACTGTTCAGAGTTACTCACTGCTCATAGATACTTACTCTTCAGAGTTACTTACTGCTTATAGTTAATTACTGATCATAGTTCTATAAATCGTCCGATTGTTCCTATGACAGCTATATATATGTATATATATAGTCCACCGATCCGCCATGCTCAGATTTATATAGTAGTAAAATTATATAGAAGAAGAACTCCATAGTTTCATTGAAATAGCTTTAAATTTGTTCCAAAACAAATCTCGCACATCTGTGCATATGATTCCCAACTAGTTCTAACTTCCCCGGAACGAAGTGACTGCTACCGGCCACGTCTCAGATATGTGTTGTGTTACAAAAGTTGCAAGTCATTGTTTATTAGTGTTCAAAGTTAGTAACTGATCATACATACTTACTGTTCATAGATACTTACTGATCATAGTTAATTAGTGATCATACTTACTTACTGTTCAGAGTTACTCACTGCTCATAGATACTTACTGGTCATAGATATGTATTGATTATAGATACTTACTGATCATAGATACTTACTCTTCAGAGTTACTTACTGCTTAAAATTAATTACTGATCATAGTTCTATAAATCGTCCGATTGTTCCTATGACAGATATATATATGTATATATATAGTCCACCGAATCGCCATGCTCAGATTTATATAGTAGTAAAATTATATAGAAGAAGAACTCCATAGTTTCATTGAAATAGCTTTAAATTTGTTCCAAAACAAATCTCGCACATCTGTGCATATGATTCCCAACTAGTTCTAACTTCCCCGGAACGAAGTGACTGCTGCCGGCCTCGTCTCAGATATGTGTTGTGTTACAAAAGTTGCAAGTCATTGTTTATTAGTGTTTAAAGTTATTAACTGATCATACTTACTTATTGGTCTTAGATACTTACTGCTCAGAGTTACTTACTGCTTATAGATACTTAATGTTCTACTTACTGCTTATAGATACTTACTGATCATAGTTACTTAGTGGTCATAGATACTTACAGTTCAGAGTTACTTACTGCTTATAGATACTTAATGTTCAACGTACCGTTCATGGATACTTACTGATCACTTACTTTAATTAATTGAAATAATAAACTCGAAAATTCTTACCTCATTTTGGGATATATTCATATATTAATTCACCTAAAATAACCCAGAAACCATTAAGTTGAAGTCAAATCTAAGCAAATATATCTTTCCTTTATTATCTCAACAAAGCATGCAATATTTCCTTGAGTTTCATTACCGGAATTAAAATAATAAAAAAACGAGCATAGTTTTTAAGAAGATCCAAAAGATATTGTTTTACTATGCATTACTTAAATTAGTTTAACAATCAAAAAAAGAAATCTTTTTTCTATTGCTGGGTGTGGCGCTTAATTAAAAAGTTGCCTTTTTAAGGAGATCATTTATATTTATTATATATATCTTGCACTACTTTGTTTATTTCTTCTTTATATGTGCAACATTTTCGTTTCGTTTTTCCTACTTTATTTCCCATTTCCATTTTGATGTTAATCTAACATCTGCGATTTGCTTTTAAGCCAACGCCCTGGCCCTGGCTTTTTCTCTGCCTTATTTTCTGTTGGATTTTTGTTATTTGTTGTCCGTCCCAGGAGCCAACGCCTAGAAATATATATACATATATAAATAAAAAACAAAGTGTATAAAAAAAGGAAACGTTGGAGTCGCTGTCACGCTTTTGTCTTCTTTCGCCGTTTATCGCCCCTTTGTGCTTGCTGTTTTGCCTTTTTGAGAAATTAGAATGCAAAATCCAACCCAGGCTCATCAGCACCCCTTTAATTTTCCCCCCTGGAAACTCCACACACTCACACACCTTTTGTGTCATTCTCTCTGTGCTTTCCTCCTTACTTATTATTATTATTTCCCCTCTTTTTGTTTTATTATTTATTTAAGTTTTTCCTCTCGACGTTCTTAATTTATGTTTGGCGTTGCTGCTGCTGCTTTTTATGGGAGTTGTTGACTCATCCGGGGCCCGGCGATTCATAAGCTCTGATTAGCAGGCACGCGTCACGCTAATGAGTGGTTCTTCTTCTCGTTATTGCTACCGATTCTCTGACTATGCCTATATATATATACATATATATAGTTTTTATTATATTGTATACCTTTCCAGGGTATTTTAATTTTAGTCAAAAGCTTCAAAACCAGTGAGGGAGTCATTTGCGACCATATTGACCATATATATTCCTGATCAGCATCAACAGGCGAATCTTTCTAGGCATGTATTAAAGAAACACATTTTTTTAAAATTTTTTTTTTCCAAATTTTATAAGGGGTTACATCGTTAAAATTGCCAAAAATTGACAAAATATTTGAATTTTTTAACATTTTAAATGGAGTATGCAGATTTATTAAGCTAATACAAACTTACATAGGACAGCTTTCCGAATTGAAATTATTGCATTTTTGGCTTAGTTATGAGATTTTTAAATTTTGATTTGTCGAAAAATTTGCTATAAAAATATAGTTAAAATCTGTTAAAAAATGGTAATGGACCTTCAGTCAGAAGCTTAAAAAAAATGTGAAGGAGTCATTTCCGACCGCATAAATCATATATATTCTTGATCAGCATCAACAGAAAAATCTTTTAAGCCATCTCCGGCCGAAAAAAAATTTGTTCAGAAAATTTCCATTTTTTTTTTTTTAAAGGAAAGGGGTTACATCATGAAAATTTGCAAAAATTGTCAAAAACTTCACATTTTAAATGGAGTATGCAGTTTTATTAACCTGCTAAAAATGAACATAGGAACGCTTTCCGAATTGAAATTAAGGCATTTTTAGCCAAGTTATGAGTTTTTAAGTCTGTGATTTATCGAAGAAATTGTCATATAAATTATATCGATTCAAAGAATGCAAATATAGACAGCTGTTTTTTTTTAATCAAAAGTTGGCTCTTAGATATAAACACAGATTTCTGATATCAAAAGCGACAAGTTTAAGTTACCATTTAACAAAGACCTGTTCAAAATCAGTTGTTAAAGTTAGTATAAACAGCTGTTTTTCAACTCAAAGCCGTTTTCCAAGTTGGCAATACAGCTGGGCCATTTGCAGCCACTAATTAATCTCCAAGGACGTTTGAGGAGTGGCTCTTGCAAATAAAAAGGCAAAGCAAAACACCTGCTTCGAATCTATTTGCAACAGTTATCGATGATGCAGCCCGATAGAAGTGTCATCGATGCTTTGACAGCCTGACTGCTGCCTGTTGAGTTTGAATTTATTGGAGCTGGAAGACACCAAATCCAAATCCATTCAGGAGAGAAGCGGGGAGGAGGAGAGCCTGCAGCTGGAGGATCAGCGACATGTGTCGCCATGTAATGCAAATGTTATCTGCATTTCCTGTTGCGAATGAATGGCAATGCCAGGGCACAGACAGAGACAAGGATAGTGAGAGAGAGAGAGAGAGGGAGGGAGCAAAGACTCGTCTGGAGATGGAAGAAGGAAACCCACTGGCTGGCTACTCAACATGCAGACAGACAGAGCAGGAGGAGCAGGAGGAGCAGCCAGTGGAGAGGAGGAGATCCCGTCTGACAGGCTGTCTTTCAATCCCGTCTCCACATAAATCTTGCACGCAGTCTTTAGTCTTCAGTCTTCAGTCTTGAGTCTTCTTCAGCCTCAGCCTCGCCTCGTCTGGCCGTGACAAAGTGTTCATCAATCAAGCGTATAGTTTTACATAATTAAATGCATAATCTGTGTAATATTCAGGACTATATATATTTATTTTTAGCAAAGCAATTCAATAATCCAAGTAATTGAACTATTCTACATATCATTTTCAGATTCCTTTCAATCAAACGCATCCCGGAGTCCGGAGAACAGCCCCAAGATTGCTCCCATAAGCACCATGAACGGCCAGGGCTGCGAGCTGGGCCACAGCAATGGGGACATCATCTCACAGAATCAACAGAAGGGATGGTGGACCATTGGCGTGATTAATGGCCAGCACAAGTACATGACCGCTGAGACCTTTGGGTTCAAGCTCAATGCCAATGGGGCCAGTTTGAAGAAGAAGCAACTGTGGACACTGGAGCCCTCGAACACCGGTGAAAGTAAGTCTTGTCATTAAATATAGAAATGGAAATTAATGTTGTTTATGTTTGATTTGATTTGATAAATATAATTGGAGAGCTTACAAAGATCTTTTAGAAGCTTTTGAACTCTTGATTGATGAAATGTAGATTTTGATAAGGAAATTGTTCAAGAATTGTGTTCCAAATTACAGAGAAAGACATCTCAGGGCTAATATTTAATCCTAGCCTAAAAATAATCCTTGTTAAATAATTATAAATTCATTATTTTTGCCATGAAGAAAGAGTTGCAAATCTTTAATCAAAGACAGTTTATTGATATTTAAACAACAATTAACCCTTTATTTGGCTCCGTTTTCAATTAGGTTAGGGCTTAGGGCTTATAGGGATTGTAACCCTTATCGACATCGATATAAATACTAGTCTTGAAAGGGGGTGGATGGATGGATACTCATCCCCTATCGACATCGATACAAATACATATAAACGTAAATCAAATTTTTGAAAACCGAAAACGAAAAACAATGTAACACCAAATAGAATTTGAAACATTAAAGTGATGCCAAAATATGCAAATGCAAAGTTAATAGTATCTGGACATTTTGACGCTATTGCCAATATTGTCCTTGCGACCATGATCATGGCCGAGAGTCCTGCGGCCACGCGGCGACTGGGATACCTTCTGCTTGGCCTCCATGGCGGCACAGACAGCTCTGGAGGCGGCCTCCTTGGTCTTGTCATAATCGGCCTGGGCATCGGCCACACGGCGCGTGGCATTGGCCACACGCATCTTGGCCGCCTCCAATAGCTGGGTGCGTTCGGCCAACTGAGCCTGGGCCCCATTGGCCACCTTCTTGATGTTGGCCAAATTGCCGGCAATTTTCTCGGCCAGCGTGCGGAGATGGGTCAACTGGGCCTGAGCCTCATTGGCCGCCGATGTGGCCGCATTGGCATTGGCCTGTGTGTTCTCCAGGGAGACGGTCACCTCCAGGATCACAGCATTAGCCTCCTTGGCCTCCACCTGCAGCTGCTCGACAATCTGCTGCTTGCCCGCCAGCGCCGCCTCAGCCGCTCGAGCGGATTGGGATGCCTTGTCGGCCAGCTCGGTCTTCACCTGCATGGCAGCCGCCTCGGCTGCCGGCATCTGGGCATCGCTGGCGGCCTTGGCCTCCTGGGCCGCCTTCTGGGCAATATTCGAGGCCTTTTGCTTGGGATCCGATAGATTTATGCCGCATCCCTGTTTGTCATTGGTGTTCGTCTTGCCCGAACAAGAGGATTCCACTTCCGCACCACATCCTACGCCTCCTCCTCCACCAGTTCTGCCACCGTTGCCTCTGGTGCCAATGCCGGTGTCGATATCACCACCAGCATCTCCGCCACCGCTGGCGGCACTGATACCGCCTCCGCCATTGGAACCGATACCATTACCACCACCTACACCACCAGTTGCCTCCGCATACAAGCTGAGATCTCCGAAGAGTTCATCATCCAGCAGGGGATCGTAGGTGCCCAGGATAAGGGGAATCACATTCACGAAAAATATGAAAGTTAAGAAAAGTTTTGAATTCATTTTTGGTTTTTTAGTTTTATAATCGAAAAGTGAGAAAAATAGTAAGAACTTTTTATTTTTGGATATATATTTTATTTTTGGAACACCGCACTGTATGAGAGATCTGATCGACTGAGAATGTGGAGCTGGGCTTAGGTCTTACAATGATTCCTATTTGAGTTCTAAATTTGTTTCCAAGGCTTACTTGATTGTATATATATTATATTATATTTTCATGTAAGCTAAATAATGTTTATTATGTAAATTTATTTTTAAAAAATCAAGGTCTTGTTAAATACTATTATTTGGATTTTAATCAGAAGTTAGAAAAGATCTAAGGGAGTAATTCATACATTTTCCTTGTTTCGCATTTGAGCTTTTAGAATTAAATTTAATGCCTTTTTGAACTTTAAATTTCTGTATTTATTTATATATTTATCTATATATTTATTTATATATTTATCTATATATTTATTTATATATTTATTTATATATTTATTTATATACTTATTTATATATTTATTTATGTATTTATTTATTTATATACTTATCTATTTATTTCTTCATTTATTTATATAATCTTTCTTTATTTATTAATTCTTCTTGAGCAAAACATTTCAAGTTCTTCAAACAATAATCCCTTAAAGAAAAGTTCCCTTTCATAATGACTACATATTTATTCATTAAGCTTAAGTTATGTGATTTTTTGTATATTTTTTTTCAATGACACCTGCCTGTCTGACTTCCCACGATGGTTTAATCGGAATAATCGATGATACACCTTTGCATTTACATGGGAATAACCATGGTTTTGTTATCTATGAATCCTGATAAGCAGACGTTAATCCTCTGCCTTGGACAGCAAGTGATTTTTTTATTTTTATTTTGTTGTTTGTTGGTTTCTATATATATAAGATATGTGTATATATATATCAACCAGTTAGTTGCCACAACTCTTGGGGCCTAAGTGGCGCAGAGTCGAAGCCATTTGCCAGGCTTAATCACTATCATCTTGGCCAGTTAGTGGCGTCTTTTACTTGAATTTTTTCTTCATTTTCTGATGTTGTTGCTGTTTGTGTTTTATTTTCGTAACATAAATCATTGGGGGTCCGAGGCAAAGATAATTCCAGTTGCACTAATTTGACGGAGCCAAGAGAGTAGAAAACAAAGCGCCTCACGAATTTGGCATCATTTATCAGGCAACAAGCGGCTTCTGCATTGCAATTGGAATTGGATTTGGAGCTGGACTTGGCTTTGGACTTGGCTTTAAAGTTGGCTTTAAAAGTTGGTGCCTCGACTCGACTCGATGTTGGTTAGTCCGTGGCGAGGCAGGCAATTACAATTAAAGCTGGTAAAGCAACTGGTTTTCTTACTTATTTTTTATTATTTTTCTTTTGCCGCCACTCGTGGTCGTTGCCACTGGGCAATTAATAAACATTTTCTATAATACCAAAGCCATAAGTCAGCATTCGTTGTTGGCCATTAAAATAGCTCATCCAAATTGAAAAAATAAAAAACACCAACCACACTTATTGTATTACTTGTTACGGTGGATTGGCGCAAATGGCTTAATAGATGATAGCATTCAAAATGTTTGGAAAGCGAGACAAATCGCCAATCGATAGATCGATGTCAGCGCCATGGATTATCGTTTTTTTCAGGCTCACTAATTGGTCACACAATCAAAACAAAAATGAACAGAGAGAGAGATAATTAATTCAAAAATCAATGATTAATGCAGCTTAACCAACTTAACAAAACTACTTTTGAAATCGTTAAGTATTATAAATGTACAAGAAATTTAAGTAAAATCGAGCAATATCGATAACTGGTTAGCATAACAATCAACTATCGAATTTGTATGCTGTGTATTTAGATGAAGAAACGAGGCAATAAGTTGATCCTTAAGTTTATTCTGCTTTAAGGAGATTTTTGTAATTAAAAACTGCTAAAAAATAAAGTCAAATAGTATAAATTATTTATATTATATTAATTATAATATATATGTATTAATAAACATATTTTATGGATATTAAATGCTCTCTATTTACGTAAATAAGTATATAGTAAGCTGATTTATAAATTATCTAGTCAGTTTTATAGAAATAGTTGGAGTCATAAAATTCCTATTACAATTACTATCATAACCACTACTATTTCTATTACTATTATTCCAATAATTCTTCAAAAAAGTAATACAATTCCAATCTTTTTCATATCTTTTCCAATAGGTATTATCTACTTACGATCTCATCTGAACAAGTACCTTTCGGTCGATCAGTTTGGCAATGTGCTTTGCGAGAGCGACGAACGGGACGCTGGCAGCCGCTTCCAGATCAGCATCAGCGAGGATGGCAGCGGTCGTTGGGCGCTGAAGAATGAGTCGCGTGGCTACTTCCTGGGCGGCACGCCCGACAAGCTGGTCTGCACGGCCAAGACTCCGGGTGCCAGCGAGTTCTGGACCGTACATTTGGCCGCCAGGCCGCAGGTTAATCTGCGTTCCATTGGACGGAAGCGTTTCGCCCATCTGTCTGAGTCGCAGGATGAGATCCATGTCGATGCCAATATTCCGTGGGGCGAGGATACACTCTTTACTCTCGAGTTTCGTGCCGAGGAGGGAGGACGCTATGCCCTGCATACGTGCAACAACAAGTGAGTGGTATCCAATCTCCATTCTAAATCCTTACTAATTACTTTTCTTGGTTATATTTGCAGATATTTGAATGCCAATGGCAAACTTCAGGTGGTGTGCAACGAGGACTGTCTGTTTAGCGCCGAATATCATGGCGGTCATCTGGCGCTGCGCGATCGCCAGGGTCAATACTTGTCACCCATTGGATCGAAGGCTGTGCTCAAGTCACGCTCCTCGACGGTCACCCGGGATGAGCTCTTCTCGCTGGAGGACTCACTGCCGCAGGCCTCGTTCATTGCCGGCCTTAACTTGCGGTATGTGAGCGTTAAGCAGGGCGTCGATGTGACGGCCAACCAGGATGAGGTGGGCGAGAATGAGACATTCCAGTTGGAATACGATTGGTCGGCACACCGCTGGGCCCTGCGCACCACCCAGGATCGCTACTGGTGCCTGTCCGCCGGCGGTGGCATCCAGGCCACCGGAAATCGTCGTTGTGCCGACGCATTGTTCGAATTGATCTGGCACGGTGATGGTTCGCTCTCGTTCCGGGCCAATAATGGCAAATTTTTGGCCACCAAGCGTTCCGGTCATCTGTTTGCCACCTCGGAGTCCATCGAGGAGATTGCCAAGTTCTATTTTTACTTGATTAATCGGTAAGTTTTAATATGGGTTTGTTATTTAACTTCACACAGCTATTAATTTGCTTCTCTTTTTACTTGGGCAGACCCATTCTTGTGTTGAAGTGTGAGCAAGGATTCGTGGGATATCGTACACCCGGCAACCTAAAGCTGGAGTGCAACAAGGCCACCTATGAGACCATATTGGTGGAGCGCGCCCAGAAGGGTCTCGTTCATTTGAAGGCGCACAGCGGCAAGTATTGGCGCATCGATGGCGAGAGCATCTCGGTGGATGCCGACGCGCCCAGCGATGGATTCTTCCTGGAGTTACGCGAGCCAACCAGGATCTGCATAAGGTTCGGAGGATATATCAATGCCAATACTGGCAGTTATAAATTTGGTCAAAATAATAGCAGTAGCAATGTATATCAAGAGAAAAAGTCGTTTATAATAGTCCACAAATACCACATTATAATTAAATAATTTGAAAGTATCAAAAATATCCCAAAAAATGTGATAAGTTTTTATCTTTCCTATAATATTGCATAGATATATTATAAATAATATCAATTTATCGTATATATGCATATCGCAACGTTAAAATATTGATTTGTATATCTAGATTAGCATCAAAATCGATACAGTAACTATATTTAGATGCTTTCTGCTAGCCCTAGTTGAAAGTATTTCTCTTTCTTAGATTTCTATGATCTAAAATGTATACATATCCGATTATTATGTGAAAAATTCTTAAAGTAATTAAAGAAATAGATTTTCTTTTAGAAAAAATGATCTTTTGTATCAAAATCCTTTATATCTAATTAATGTTCTGAAAGTTTTCTACTTTATATGTACTTTTCATAATAATGTAGGGTTAAAGCATCTGTATTTTAATGAATTATAATATCTAAGGATCAATATGTGTATTGATAATAGTCGCATTAAATTTTTACTAGAAAAAGCTTTTATTCTGACCAAAAAGTGTGTAAATTCTTCTACAAATTAACATTAAACTTGGTTACTAATATAATTTAAATTCTACATCTTTACAGATCGCAGCAGGGCAAGTATTTGGGCGCCACTAAAAACGGAGCCTTCAAGCTGTTGGACGATGGCACCGACTCGGCCACCCAATGGGAGTTCTAGGGCGTTCCTCCACTCATCCCACCCACCACCATTCCGGTCGTCAGTATCATCACATGTCCCCCATTTCCATGCCCAAAGTCTCGATGAGGAAGGAGCTGCAGTGAAAGTCGCACAAGAAGAATTTGATCCTAAAAAAACAATTAAACGAAGAGAGGGAAAGAGCGAGGATGAAATTGAAAACACATATTTATATATATATACTACATATATATATATATCTATATATTTACTATATATATATAAATAAAGATTATGATAAAGATCTATATCGTATACATAAAGAGAAAGAGAAAAAGAGAGGGATTTTTTTAAACACACAACCAACCTACTTAGCTTTTTATACGTTTTTATATACGAAGATATGAAAAATGAAAGAAAACCAGAAAATATATATATTAAAATGCAGAACTTTTGTCGCAAGCGAGTCCTTCCGTTTTTTATCAAACAACAAAAAGTATATCAGCAACTAAGCAAGAGCAAAATTAAGATCATAATGGTTATATAGCAAGCACATCATATATTCACACACAAACACACACACACACAACCTATATAATAAACATAATCAAACGGAATTAAATAAAAAGTAATAATTTATAAAAATAAAGAGGATCGAAAGAGTAAAGGAAGAGTGAGGAAAGCATGATAAATGAGAATGATAATGAATCAAGAATTATATAAAAATAAATCAACACATATTCCTATAAATTTATTTATATATATATTTATATACATATTGATATGAACACTGACCCACACACACACCCACACAATTGAAAACACACACACACAAAACACTCAAGCAAGCAATTTTTAATACGCAAAAACCACATTTTAGTCGCTAAGCAAAAACTTAAAAAAAAAGTTTAATCTGTAATAAAAAATAAAACAAAAAAAAAATTAAAAAACCGAAGAAAAAAAACAAACAGAAAACAAATCTCTCCGTACTGCGATTTTCAATGGAATCAACTCCAACTATATATCTTACATATGTATGCATAATATATATATTGAATTAGTTTTTTGTTATTTATTTGCATCAACTCTTTCTTAATTAATTAATTAGTAATCAATGTTTTTTTTTTTGTAATCTGTGCACTTCAACTCGAAATCGAAACCAGAAAGAAAAACAAAACTCAAACCCATTTAGTTGCTAAATCTTCAAATGGAAATTTTGTATGATACATATGAAATATATACATATATATAAATGATTATGTTTAATTGCATTTTGCTTGGTATTGTTTTGTGGGATTATTCGACAGCTTTCCGAATTGAATTTAATGCATTTTTGGCAGAGTTGTGATATTTTTAAATTTGATTTGTCTTATAAAATAAATAGATAAATATCGGTTAAAAAATGGTATTCTAATTTTAATCAGAAGATAATAAAGCAGTCAAGGAATCATTTCCGACCCTATAAATCATATATATTCTTAATCAGCATCAACAGGCAAATCTTTCTGTGTATGTAGGAAAGAAAGTAAATTTTTTTCAATTTTTTTCGAAATTTTATAAGGGGTCACATCGTTAAAATTGTCAAAAATAAAATAAAAATTGTTAATTTTTTAACATTTTAAACTAAGTACGCAGATTTATTATTATTTAATAAACTAACATAGGGCAGCTTTCCGAATTAAAATTAATGAATTTTTGGCAGAGTTATGGGATTTTTAAAACTTTAGTTTTTCGAATATTTTCATATTATTAAGTATATAAATATCGGTTAAAAAATGGTATTCTAATTTTAGTCAGAAGCCTCAAACGCTATGAAAGACTCATTTCCGACCCTATAAACCATATATATTCTGGATCAGCATCAACAGGGGAATCTTTCTAGGCACTTAGTAAAGAAACTAAATTTTTATAAATTTTTTCCAAATTTTACAAGGGGTTACATCGTTCAAATTGTTAAAAATTTATGAAAAAATTAAATTTTTTAACATTATGAACTGAGCTTGCAAATTTATTAACCATACAAAAACTAACATAGGGCAGCTTTCCGAATTAAATTTAATGCATTTTTGGCTTAGTTATGAGATTTTTAGACTTTGATTTAACGGAAAAATGGTCATAGAGTTTAGTTATGATCGATTTCTTATTCGATCTCATAATTAAAATGCAAACTGCAAGGCTATAGAGGATGGTTTTCTATCTTGATATTGGTAAATTTTCTTAAACAAATAAGAAATATAATTTTAATTACAAAGTTTACTTTATGAACAAATACGAATAATTATTTAATATGCTCGCGATTTTAGTTAACAACTAAAGTGAAGTGCAATTGTTAGTGGCTGCATAATGCAATAAGTCAGCTCCTGATTGAGCGACCTCCTTTCCGCAACGCCCACGAGCAGAGCCAGAGCCAGAGAGTCCCCACCTGCAACGTGTGCTGAAATTGGTGCCAACTGTCACAAGAAGATGGGGTCGCCACTCGTGGTGGAACAATGCGACGGGAATGGAAATGGAAATGGAAATGGGACTCCAACTGCAACTGCAACCTGGGACCGAGTTGAGTTGGCGTCCAACTGCCTGCCTTGGCCAGGCAATAATAATTCGCCAGTCATTGACAATGTCGGTGCCATAATGGCTCTCCACTGGCTCCCCAGTCCCACTGTTCTGCATGTCCTTCTCCCTACGGCTGTGCTGTCCTTTGCTGCACTGCGTCGTCCTCGTCCTGCGTCGTCGCTGACAAAAACGAAATGACAGAGGGCGCGCGCACACCCGACACCTACAATTGTCAGCGTCGTCTAAATGAATGAATTAAGTCAGCCATGTGACATAACTGCAATGGCCGGACTCGGGCCAAGGAGCGGAGGCCACTGCCAGGACATCAGCAGTGGCAGCAGCGCCTCCTGATCCTCCCCCATCGCCGGCACACAGCCACGTTGCACATTTGCCACATTGTTTTGTTGCTGTCAGTCGTTGATGTCATTTGTACCGTGTACCGTGGTCATTTCTCCTTTGATTCCTACACAAAAATTTAATCCACGATCTTGCCAAAATGCAAATGGACAATAAATTATTCATATTAAAGTTTTAAAAAGTATTAAAAATTAAATTAATATACAGTAAAATACAGGACACGGCTAGATCGCCTTGTTAATGCTGAACTAATATATTTACTTCATAGATTCGGAAATAGCATCTTCTTTACGTTGCAATATTCTGACTATAATTAGAATAACCTGCAAGGGTATAATAAAAAAGGGTTGATATATGCGCAAACCAAGTTAATTTCTTTTAAACCTATTTATTAATTGTTATTTTCTTTGATCCAATTATCCAAAAACGCCTTTTCAACACAAATTGAATCGAAACAGGAAGTGGTTAAGAAACGGGGACAGCTGACATTGACGCCATTGCCGAATTTCCTCTCTCGCCTAAAAATGGCAGAGAGAGAGAGAGAGTGACGCAGAGCGGCCCCTTCCGGCGGCCATTGCAAATCAGTTACTCCCGCGATCTACATATGTTAACTTACAGATCTGTTAATCTACTTTACTTTCTACATGCGAATTTTACCCCATGCATCTGTAAACATGTATAATGTTAACATGGGTCTGTTAAATTACAGGAGCCAACTGTTGCCATAACAGACGAAGGAATAGAAAGCAAAACGAAAAAAAATAGCGCGAACACCTGCACGCGTGCAGATCGGTCGGAAGAAAAAATTAAATTCCGGGAAAACTAGCAGCGGAAAAACCCTGGAAAGTGGTGGAATTGCTTGAGGACAGTGAGCTCCAGTAGTGGAAAGTGTTGGTGAAGTGGGGGAAAGCCTGAAACAGCCACAATACAAAAGCCGGGCCGCTGCCGTTTTTTTTTCCCCTTGTGGGTGCATGTGTGTATATGTAAATAGCCAAAGATCAGTGCATTTTCCTCGGCCAGTTAATTTGGTTGGTTTTTTTGTATGTGCAAGTGCTACAAATGTGAAGAAAATGCAAAGAAATGTACCATAACCTTCAAATAACGCTTTATATATATTTTTTTTGTGTTTGTGTCTTCGTCTGCTAATTCGCCGTTGGGATCTGCTGCAGCAACAAGTGTGAACGAGTGAGTGAAACAAAACTATATTCTTTTGGTGATTTTTTCCTTTTCTTGTTCTTGTTGTGAAAGCGCCGTTAGTGGCTCGGTTTGTTTTGCCTCTTGAAAGTAGAACCTAAGAGTGAGAGAGATATCTTAACGGAATACGATACGCTCTTCTGCTTCTCTGTGTTTACATTTGGAAAGCTGCCTTTGTTTACCTTTTTTTGCTTGGCAATTTGTAAATTGGTGAAAAATGCTGGCGCAATTTAATAACGCTCAACTTATATTATTATTTACTTTAAGCCTTATATTTTATAAATTCTATAAATCGATTTTTATCAATATATTTATATGCCAAATTATTTGACAAATCAAAGCCTAGAAAACTCATAACTCAGTCAAAAATGCATTAAATTTAATTCGGAAAGCTTTCCTATGTTAGTTTTTATTAGGTTAATAAATTTGCATACTCAGTTTAAAATGTTAAAAAATTTAAATTTTATAAATTTTTAACAATTTTAACGATTTCGAAATTTCGAAAAAATTTACAAAAATGTTGTTTCTTTACTACATGTCTAGAAAGATTCGTCTGTTGATGCTGATCAAGAATATATATGATTTATAGGGTCGGAAATGACTCTTTCATAGCGTTTGAGGCTTCTGACTAAAATTAGAATACCATTTTAAACCGATATTTATCTATTTTTTTATATGACAGTTTTTTGGACAAATCTAAATTTTTAAATTTCCATACTCTGCCAAAAATGCATTAAATTTAATTCGGAAAGCCGTCCTATGTTTGTTTTTATGCGGTTAACAAATCTGCATACTCAGTTTAAAGTGTTAAAAAATTTAAATTTTTTGTCAAATTTGGACAATTTTAACGAGTAACCCCTTAAAAATTTTGAAAAAATTACATTTTTGCCGGACATGGCTTGATAGATTCCCCTGTTGATGCTGATCAGGAATATATATGGTTTATAGGGTCGGAAATGATTCCTTCACATCGTTTAAAGCTTCTGACTCGTATTATAATACCCAGCAAGGGTAAAAAAACCCGAAATTGTGAGAAATTTGTGTTTTTTATTATTTTGAATTGAAAATGAGGTGGAGACCAATGTGCATCGTGGTTGCTGGCCACTGCTGTTGTGATTACGTACTGCATTCGGTGCACAATGGACAGCGACGATGACAATGACGCCAGGACAAAGTTATATGGCACACACGTAGGGCAACTCCTCCAGTATACGCCCACGCCCACCTCCAAGCCCCCATCCTTAGCCGCCCTCCCCCATCCTAATTCCCATCCCTGTGCCCTTCGCCATCCAGCCTGGCCAAACGACTTTGGCGCAGGACAATGGCGGAATGCAAATGGCACACGGACGTGGGGATAGATGAACACGGCGCGAAAATTTATTTGCAACCATCGTTGGACTTGTGCAATCAGGCGGCTTGGAAGGTGAGGGGGGAAGTGAAGGCCGAGGCCGGATATGGGGCAGCACGTAGACACAGCCGCCGCCAACTTGCCCGGCAATTTGTGGCAGTGCAGAGGAGGCGGAGATTCGCCGCCCGCCAATTAAGCGTCTTCGCCTCCTCGCGGCCACTGGCTACTGGGTGCAGCAGAATCCTGGCGCACAGCTTCTGGCCAGTGTCCTGGCTGCCATTAAAACCGAGAAATGCCAGTGACGAAACGCAGGGCAAAGGAAAGTCACGAGCCGCGAACTGAATCCCGGCTAACAACATTCCTCCTATGGATTTGCTGTGCTCTTATTTTGTTGCACATTTCGCAACAAAGTTGCGCCACCAGCTAAGTGCCAGTACACAAAGAGAAAAGTGTAGTATACATTTTGGAATGGGATTTGGATTTCGTTCAATTAATCAGGATAACTTA
Source organism: Drosophila serrata (assembly GCF_035046125.1). Classification (NCBI taxonomy): domain Eukaryota; kingdom Metazoa; phylum Arthropoda; class Insecta; order Diptera; family Drosophilidae; genus Drosophila; species Drosophila serrata. The sequence goes on along the minus strand of NW_028257234.1, from coordinate 42,287 downwards.
AACATTAATGGGTCTAAAGAGATCGTCTATAAATTCATTAATAAGACAGCAAATTTTGATTTTTTCATCTGATACTTAAAAGGTATTATTTACTGTTTAGTAGAATTCAATTAAACAGCAGAATTTTTAAATAATAATATTTGATAACTAGATTTTTCTGAAATACATTTGCAAAGATATTATACACGAAAAGACTTAAAAAAAATAATTAAATCTATTACAATCTATTATAAATTTCTCACCAAATCTGCATTTAGTTTTTGAGGAGTGTGAAAAGCGTGGAAACTGTTTGCCAAAGTCACAAACTTTATGGCTCCATTGCTCCATCTCGGGGCTTTCAATTTCCTTTTTGCATTTTTATTGTTTAGCGGAATGTGTAAGGACATCTCGAGGCGACTCTAACCCGCTGCAATGGGCCAACAAGTGGATGTCCCTCCTTGCGGATGGAGGGGATGGGGATTGGGGTTGGGCCACTCTGGAAATACGTTGCTCGTTAACGGGATGATGGAGGCTGGAGGCTGGAGCTGGAGGAGAAAGTCTGGACTCTTTCGGACTGCTGCTGCCGCTGGTCTAATTTGCTAAATTGCCGCCGTCTGAGGCGCCTTCACCGAAAAGTTCACACCGTTTTTTGTTCACTTAATTAAAAAATATACGATTCCTCAGGTCGTTATAAATTAAGTAGATGATTTAATGTTCAGGACTTGGGTCTTAAATGCTGAATGAAATAAGGTTAACATACTTCAAACTTGGTTATATTATTTATGCGCTTTAGAAATAATGTTAATTGAAGTATGTGTTTTAAATCCATTAAATTCAACTTGATGATTTATTAAATGACATGAAATGGTTCTGAATGCGTGGTAATTAAAGTTAAGCTTCAAGCCAAATCCATTTGAGCCCGAGTTCCATTCACTTTATGACTGTTGGCAATTATATGTAGTTTAATATATTAATTACGCTTCCGTTGGCCGTGACAAATAAACTTGGCAATTAATTACATTAAAAGTTCAAAGAGCACAGCACATTTTGGGCTTTTGCTTTAAAGACACGAACTTTCTAAGGTTTGGGGCTTAAGTGTGAATATAAGAAACTGAAACTTGGTCTTATCCACTGCCTAAAGTTGTTCGAAAAATAAAAGAATCCCTTGCAAAACCCGTATGTGTATCCTGATTTTATAAAGTTTGTGATAAAGTTTTGCCCAGGAGTTTTAACGTCTTCTCTTCCTTGTACTTAATTTTCAGGTGCTTCTCTGTATACATACATATATGTGGGCACTTTACAAAGATAGGGAAATTCTGAAAAGCAAAAAATATAATGGAATATAATATATATATTTATATTTTTGTATATATTTATTTTAACAAAAATAATGAGGTAGTTTTTCAAAGCTGCCCAGGGTTTGATCAAATCTACCTTTGCCTTACTATTATCTCAATAGAACTAGTGATACAAAAATATGAAATGAAAAAGGGAAATTGTACAACAATTCCTTATTTTCATTTTTGTTTTGCCCCCTGATAAACCGTATATATACTTTGCAACATCAGCAATTTTTGTGCGACAGCAAAGAGTCCTTTAATCCCCGTAGACGGCTGTGGTGTGACCAGACCTACCGTTGACTTATCGTTATCGTGATGCTCAGTCGAGTGCTAAAAGCAATGCCACAACAAGAACACATACGCCCACGTTCACACGCACACACACACCCACACACACACATACACACACGCACTTGGCCAAGTGCAATGCAATATATCGCCGGCTTCTTCTAGCGTTGCAAACTGCCAATCCAATTAGTTTGGACAGTGTAAACAAGGAGCTTGAGCTCCTCTTGGATCCTGGTATCCTGGCATCCTCGCGTGTGGCCACCGGGCAATAAAAATGGAAACAGGACAAACAAAAAAAAAAAAAAAACAGCAACAATACCAAAGGGAAGTTACATCGTATAGCCGAAGTTTGTATGTCCTTGCAGGAAGCTATTTACATAGTTTACATTTAACCATGACAGTTTAAAGCTATAGTCGTCCGATTTAGTCAAGCTTAACTTATGTTCATATATATTTAAAGTGTTACAAATTTAAGACTTTCCGAAAATTGGTGCCAATGTTACTGAATAACGAACCACAGAGGAGGGCTTTGCTAAATCTACTAGGTTGCAGATAGGCAAACTGTTTTGCAAATCTAATAATGTTTTCAGAGAGGGTATAACAACAAAAATATTGTCTTAAGCAATCGTAACCATTGCTGGCAATTACTCTACAGGAAATATAGCGTTTAGCTTTAATAAAAATGGAACTTAACCTTAAACAAAAAAAGCTAAACAAATTCTTTTTATTAATTATTAAGAAGAACATTATCTTAATTTAGATTTTTTTTAAATATTTATTATTGCAAAATTCCGATTCTTACTTATATTGCAGAGGATTAATTTTATTTATAAGCTTAAAAAGCAGTGAAGGAGTTATTTCCGACCCTATAAACCATATATATTCTTGATCAGCATCAACAGGAGAATCGTTCTGGGCATTTAGTAAAGAAACAAAATTTTTGTACATTTTTTCGAAATTTTATAAGGGGTTACATCGTTAAAATTGTTAAAAATTTAAAAAATTTGAATTTTTTAACATTTGAAACTGAGTATGCAGATTTATAAACCTAATAAAAACTAATATAGGACAGCTTTCCGAATGGAAATTAAGATTTTTTTGACTGAGTTATGAGTTTTTTTGGACTTTGAAAATATCAATAAATATCGATCTAAGGAGTGCTATTATTTTAAGTTTATGTTAATTGTGATCTATTTCCAATTTTATCCTTTAATTTAATTGCAAACTGCAAGGTTATATAAACTTTAGCCTCCAGATTTAGTTTCCTTTCTTGTTTAAGCTATTATACTTAAAAAAAGATATCAATTAAATTTCACCTTAAAAAGAAAGCTAGATTGGGCGGTAAATAAGCGATTCTGGTAACACTGGCAGTAGGAAAAGCCAGCGATCCGGGACTCAGACACAGGACACACACACACACCCAGAGGGAGAGAAAGGGGGAGAAAGCGATAGGGACAGGGACAGGGACTGGGACAGGCTGGCTGACTGGCTGGCCATTGGACGCCCCCAGGCCTCAGGATGTGGGACTAGAAATAACATTTTTATTTTTCCCGTATTCTCTCTGTCTCTTAACTATTTATGAGGTCGAGTTGTTTGTGCAGTTTGATTATTTTGCTGGCAGCAGGAGCAACGGTAACCGGTGACTTTTCATAATTCAACATTTCGGCTGACTCACTTGCACAAACACACACGTGCAATAAGGTTGCCATATCGAGACAGGAGAGAGAGAAAGTAAAACAACGGTAGATCGCACAGGGAGTTGCCTCAATTAGTGATGGGAGAATATCGATAGTAAAACTTTAGTTACTTACTTAAATTTTAGATAAATTAATCGATTACTATGATCAGAATTATAAAAGGTGACTTTGTACGACTTTATACATCTTCTCTATCATCATTTGTTAAGTAGATCCAGCTATGCAACAAAAGAAGTTATTCATAGTTGCAAAATATTGCAGATAACTAACCAAATAATGCACACAATTTATTGATATTATTATCAGTGCTTGATCCATTTCTAGGATGTAGATCGATTGGTAAGCTTTGGAAAATGTATCCAAACCTGTGCCTCTTTCTTTTTTTTTCAATTAAAAATTGCTTACTGCTGCCGCCCTGCTGGGCAATGAAATATAAAAAAAGTAAGGGGAGATGCAGCCGGCCATAAATGAAATTGATTTTATTTGTATAAATTGAAATTGGTTTCAACACAGTCGGCCAGAATCTGGAGCTGGAGCTTATGAATAAAATGCAAAAATTGCAATAACAATAACGAGAGCGAACGAGGTAATGGCTGAGGAGACAGGAGAGTGAAAGGGAAAACCGACGATGATGGTAGAAATATCTGAAAACAGTAAAAGTTCCATAAATGCTTTCATATTTTGTTTCTCTTTAAAACGATAGAAATACGAGGCAAGAAATGTCTTAGCTAATACAATTTTTTTATTGCTAGTTTAGGGAATTCTTTATGTTAATATTAACATTCGCTTATGAGAATATTTACTGTCATAGTCGAGGGGGAAAAAACCGCAGGATCAAGGATATGGCCTGGAATGGAATGGGATTTGTGGTTGTTGCTGCTGCAAAAGCATTTTATTGTGGCCATCGAGGAAGCTGTTGTTAACTGTTGCCGATGACGACTATAATGGCGACGATGATGATAATGATGATGATGATGATGTTGTGTGTGTTGGGGGTATGCAGGCTGATGATGAAGAAGGAGCAGCTGCTGCTGCAGCCGCACAAGGCGATGCACGTGGCACGTCGTCGTCGTCGTCGTCGTCATCGTCGTCCCTCGTCCGTTGCCAGCTTTAATTAAAAAGTTACCTGGCAAAAATGTTTTAGCTATTTTGCCTGGCAGCAATGGCAATGCAACCTGAACCCACCAGCAACCTGCAACCCCTGATCCCTGGATGTACTCCCGCCTCGCATACCTCCTGACCTGAACCCTGAACCGAGCTCCTAACCGAGCTGCCAGTCAACGCTTCTTTGGCTGCTCCTGCTCCTGCTGCTACTGCTCCTGCTGCTGCTGCTGCGGTGCAAGCAAAACTTTCTATTGGATTCCCATACCTGTGCCTGTGCCCCGCAGCAGCTCCCCGCCTCACTTGTTACCAATTGATTCCCGGGAAACAGCAGTAGCAGGTATCGATATCCCGTGTAAACTTCGATTGACAGCCCGGAGCGTGGAATCGGATTGGAAGCGGAAACGGAAACGGAAGCGGCAGCGGTAGCGGAGGTCTGGTAACGACTGCTCCTCAATTGGATTGGACTTGCGGGGGTCCCGGCGCATTGGTTTTTGTTTCTATTTCGGAATAGGAATCGGAATGAGTTTTGAGGTTTATGCGATACAATTAATTCGATTTGATAACTAAAGGAAATGTACAAATATTTAAGGTTTCGGGAGAGCTATGTGGTATGCCCAAAAATGTATGCTATACTTTTTGAATGGACCATTTATAAAAGTTCAGCAAGCAATTTATGTAAATATCAATGTATAGAATTTAGAAAAACAATGATTATTTTAAAATAAAATTTTCCAGTTATTTGCTAATAGTTCATTTAAAAACTCTATACCAAAACTATTAAATTAAATCTCTTACTTAAGAGTTGTATAATAACTTTAATGTTATTTGCAAGCCTTAAAATATTTATTGTTTAAATATATATATATATTTATTGTTTAAATATGATGTATATCCATATACATATATAACATATTTATCCAACTTTAATGGAAATATCCTTTAACTATTGCTTCTGCCTAGACTAAAAGACATCGTTAACTTTCGGCATCTTTTTATGTGGCAATGTTATTAAAAAATATATGACAAATATTAAAATAGCAGGGAAATAATCATGAATTTTATAGCATAAACGCGGTATTTGCCAGGGAATGTCACTTAGCACATAGCCCAGGCCATCTCCTATATATACATATATATTCAACGGCGAATAGCCCCCGCTTAGGAAATATTGCATTTGAATGAAGTTCCCATGGCTCCCGCGGGATTGGGACTGAAACAGGGACTCCGGGTGGGACCGAAGGCCTCTGGGGTCCTATTTTCCAGGTTGGCAAAAAGATTCGGGGAATGGAGACCGTACCTATGTAGCTACTCAAGGCGATGGAGAATTTTTTTAATGATGTTACTTTCAGGAGAGCTCTCAAATCGTTTGAATACAAATTGTTCGCTGTCTCCTCTCACTCTGGCTCTGCCTCTCTCTCCTGTCTCTGTCTCTTTCCACCGTATTTCCCAGAATGTATTCATGAATTCTTTATCTCCATCTTGCTTGCTTTGCCAGTTGGCAAGTTGTGAAAGTGAAATGCGAGACATGTTCCCCGAAAATCCTTGAGGCTGTGGGGTATTCCGAGGTGGCCATTGTCAATGAACCCAAAAGTTATCTCAGCTATGCAAAATATACGCAAACTGCACGAGCTATGCACACTCGACCAAAATTAAAAAATAAAATAAGATAAACGCAAATATATAGGGGATACACTTGTTGGCATATTTAAGAGGACTTACTAAGAAAGTTAGTCTTACATTAATGATTTAATGAAGGCAAGTTTAATTTGGATCGTAGAAGTACTGGAGGGATATTACACAGGTATAAATAAATTATGATTACTTTTGAAAATGAGATAATATAATAGAAAATATAACTAAGCTTTCAATAACAGAAAAGAGAAAATATGAATATATTGGTATATGAATGAACATTTTTAAATAAACAATAAATTTAATTTTAGGACATACAATAAAGGCATTTTAAGGAAAATTAATTGTAATACACAATTTCTTATTAAGAATGTGTAGCAATTAAGAAAACTATTTCTCGCAGTGCTCACACACTGGGCCAACGACGAACGACAGCCCCCCAATTTGAGGTATCGAAGGAATGTCGGGGTCATGTCAGGCTCTGCTCTGGCGCCTCTTCCACCTTCTCTTGCCACCAGGTGACATAACATTCTCCGTGCGGAATGCAGCTCCGTATCCGGACGAGTGTGGCAGGAGCTTGGCTGTGTTTGTTGCGTGAAGCCGCGGGATGCGAGCCAAACAGGCCCGGGGATCAATCTCAATTACCTCGCCAAGGGGAAGCAGTTCAAGTTTGAGCTGCTCGGCTTGAGGTCGCTTATGAAACTAACTTGGCCAGAGAGAACTTGGCATCGAATTTGGCATATATACCACTGCAGCAGAAGCAGAAGCAGGAGTAGGAGCAGGGGCAGGGGGAGCAACAGCACCCACGACTCGAAGTTCAAGTTTGAGTGGTTCACTTGTGGCAGGGACTTTGATGCGAGTTGGTTGGCCCTGCTAAGAGCTCCAAGCAATTACTAGCTTGGTTGCTTTAAACTACTACGACTATTTACAAATTTATTCGTATTTATATTATTTAAATTGTTATTAAAAGTTCCTTTTTTGAATAAGAGCATTATAGATTTCGATAATATCTTTTAAACGAGAAAAAAGTCGAAAAAACAATCCCATAACTCAGCCAAAAATGCATTAATTTTAATTCGGAAAGCTGTCTTATGTTAGTTTTTCAAAGGATAATAAATCTACGTACTCAGTTTAAAATGTTAAAAAATTCAAATTTTTATCAATTTTTACGATGTAACCCCTTGTAAAGTTTGGAAAAAATTTATAAAAATTTTGTTTCTTTACTAAATGCCTAGAAAGATTCGCCTGTTGATGCTGATCAAGAATATATATGGTTTATAGGGTCGGAAATGAGTCTTTCATAGCGTTTGAGGCTTCTGACTAAAATTAGAATACGATTTTTTAACCGATATTTATATATTTAATAAAATGAACATTTTCGATAAATTGACATCTTAAAAATCCCATAACTCAACCAAAAATGCATTAATTTTTATGTTAGTTTTTCAAAGAATAATAAATCTGCTTACTCAATTTAAAATGTAAAAAAATTCAAATTTTTATAAATTTTTACGATGTAACCCCTTGTAAAGTTTAGAAAAAATTTATAAAAATTTTGTTTCTTTACTAAATGCCTAGAAAGATTCGCCTGTTGATGCTGATCAAGAATATATATGGTTTATATGGTCAAAAATGAGTCCTTCATAGCGTTTGAGGCTTCTGACTAAAATTAGAATACCATTTTTTAACCGATATTTATATATTTAATAAAATGAAAATTTTCGATAAATTGACTTTTTTAAAATCTCATAACTCAGCCAAAAATGCATTAATTTTAATTCGGAAAGCTGTCTTATGTTAGTTTTTCAAAGGATAATAAATCTACGTACTCAGTTTAAAATGTTAAAAATTTAAATTTTATGTCAAATTTTTATCAATTTTTACGATGTAACCCCTTGTAAATTTTGGAAAAAATTTATAAAAATTTTGTTTTTTTACTAAGTGCCTAGAAAGATTCCCCTGTTGATGCTGATCAAGAATATATATGGTTTATAGGGTCGGAAATGAGTCTACCATAGCGTTTGAGGCTTCTGACTAAAATTAGAATACCATTTTTTAACCGATATTTATATATTTAATAAAATGAAAATATTCGACAAACTAAAGTTTTAAAAATCCCATAACTCAGCCAAAAATTCGTTAATTTTAATTCGGAAAGCTGTCTTATGTTAGTTTTTCGAAGAATAATAAATCTACGTACTCAGTTTAAAATGTTAAAAAATTTAAGTTTTTATCAATTTTTACGATGTAACCCCTTGTAAAACTTGGAAAAAATTTATAAAAATTTTGTTTCTTTACTAAGTGCCTAGAAAGATTCCCCTGTTGATGCTGATCAAGAATATATATGGTTTATAGGGTCGGAAATGAGTCTACCATAGCGTTTAAGGCTTCTGACTAAAATTAGAATACCATTTTTTAACCGATATTTATATATTTAATAAAATGAAAATATTCGACAAACTAAAGTTTTAAAAATCCCATAACTCAGCCAAAAATTCGTTAATTTTAATTCGGAAAGCTGTCTTATGTTAGTTTTTCGAAGAATAATAAATCTGCTTACTCAGTTTAAAATGTAAAAAAATCAAATCAAAATCAATTTTTAACGATGTAACCCCTTGTAAAATTTGGAAAAAAAATTCCCTATATATTTATTGATTTCAAATCGAAAAAATTTATTCCTAAACCATTTATCGAATTTAATAAGGGTCACACTACGTGGCGAATTCAAAGCAACGTTGCACTTAAAACACGAATGATGCAGATGTCCCTGAATCGTGCGTCGTTTATACATATTTGCCATTAATCAGGAATATCCATTTACATGTGATGAACTTTATCCCTTAACCTGTTTACATGCAAATTACTTGCTGCTCACTTTGTGTTTCATGGAGAAATTCGCTTGCGTACAAACAGATGCACAGAATGCACCAAATAACCATGCTACAGGCGGGCTTCCATATAACGATTTTTAAAGAATAATAATAAATTATTAAAAAGCAGAAGAAATGATCAATAATTCAGATAAATACTTGTTTTTCTGAATCTCTCTGAATTTACTTTCGAAATTCGTTTCGGAAGTTCACCAAAAATATAGCATACTTTTTTGCGAATGTTTCGCAAACTAAATAAAGGAAAGTTTTTAGTTAGAGAATCACAACTGTATGTATGTACGTATGCCGTACTGTATAAATAATTGAGATCCTGACAATGCAAGCGTTGCGATGCATTTTTCATATTTACAGTTACCTGGCGCAAGCGAGACGGCACGAGTTGGTTGACACGGCATACTTACGGGTTAAATAATATCAAGCATATGCAATTGCCATTACATCCTTGTAATTGCCAAAATAATGGGAATTATGCGTACGGCCAGTGTAAGTACGGGGTAAAGTCAAACAAGTAGGAGGCATGGCAGTCGCACAACCCTTACGGACAGACGGACGGACGGACAGACAGACGGACAGACGGACGGACGGACGGGTAGTTAATTGAGCTGTTGGCTGGCTTACAATTCAAATTGTTGGCTTTGTTGTTGGCGTCATTAATGCGAGTGTTGGCACTTTCGCACGCACCTCTCGCTCCCACTTGCCCTTTTTCGTCCTGCCTTCCTCCTGGCTTTCTCTCTTTCACTCATTCTGTGTCTCGCGCCAAAGTTTGCTGGTAAACACATTCATAAAGCAAATATGCAAACACTGGCACACGCACACTCACAGTGGAGGTCAAAGAAATAGAAGCGTCAGAAGTGTTGCTAATTTAATTTTGAATTTATTTTTGAGTTTTCTGTGTGGAATGAAATGTTATTTAAATAAATACTATTTAAATGTATTACTATTTAAATTCATTACTATTTAGGTAATCAAGTATACTAAATTAATAAAACGCATGTGTATTTATGAAACCTAATTTATCAACTGAAATCAGAATAAGTATGCTTAAAAGAGGCACTTAAAGTTATTAAATATTAAGCTCAAATTAAGCTTGAAACTAGTATTTTGAATGCCACTGTTTCGAAACACACGCACACGTGTGTGCCAGTGATGCTCATGTCGATGGCATCAGACATATGCTAAACGAGCCGAAGCCGCTCCCCCCCCCCTCTCGCTGACGCTACTCTCTCCCACCGCTCATTCTCCATTTTGCACTCCCTACAACCCTACCTTTCACTCTCCCACTCACACACACACACACATACACTACACAGCAACGAAGCCGCTGCCGAAGCCGGAGCCGAAGGCAGCCGTGCCCTCGGCTGGTGGAGTGTATAAAAGCCGGTGCTGACTGCGCGGTCGGCTGCATTCTGCTTTCGGCCTTGCCAAGGACGGTCTCTCTCTAATTTTCGGCTCGTTTCCGGTTTCGCAGACTCCGGCAGTTTCCTGTCGCGCGGTAAAAAGCGCGCGCAAAAACAAAAAGCCAACTAACGGGACAAAAGTCGCGCGCGACTCGTAAGCTTGTTTACTTTGCCATTATAAATCCGGCGGGCGCTTTGTTTGTGTTGATGTTGGTAACTCTTGTGATTCCCCCTAATTCTTTTTTCCCTTCTTTTTTTTTTTTTTTTTGTTTTTACCCGTGCTCCACATTTCTGCGTTATTGTTGTTGTTTTTTTTCCAGTGTTGTTTTTGTCGTTGTTCAAACAGTGGCCAAGAAATAACAGGAACAAAAGCTAGTAAAACAAACGGGAATTGGCGAAACGGAAGCGTAAAAGGAAAAGTGTTGCATTTCCCGTCGCTTCAGCGGGCGGTGTTGTTATTGTCGTTGTTGCCTGTAGCTTCAGTATCTCCATTATCGTTAGCATCTTCTTTGGGGCCACAACGAGATGGCCGCAGGTGTTGCTGACAGCCCTCTACCCTTCGCTAACTCCGCTATCTGTTTATAACAAAAAAAAAAAAAGGGAACAGTAAAACTTCGCCAAGTGAAACTCCATTTAAAAAGGAAATACTTCACTTTTAAAGATAATGCGGTCACCCTTACCCTACCTTAAATAAAACATTCAAAATATAATGCTTGACTTTAAATTCAAGCTAGAAATTGAATACTTTATAATTTTTCAGATTTAAATAGTTATTTTATACTTTTTAAATTCAGTTCTTGTTGTTTCTACAATATCTTCAGTGTAAACATTGTATTTATATTTAAATTCCTCATATTTTGGAAACTAATATGAAATATTTTTGACTCAATTTGAATTATTCATTATTAATTTGGTCTCAAAACTTTTTCCCAGACAAAAATGCGAATGTTGGTAATATATTCAATCAGAAAAATCATGATTTGTGCTTATTCAAAGTTTAAAAACATGTTTCCTTAACTTATTCATAAAGTTGCTATACAACTATATATTTGTATATGGATTCCCTTTAGGGAATGGCAACTGTAACTGAAATAAACAGATAACAGATCCTAGCGAAAAGGCTAGGGGGCAATGAGATATAGAGCAGAACCTCCTGTCGATACCCGAAATGGGCATCATAAAATCATTTAATTGATGATTTAGTGCAGTTCGTGATATCAATATAAAATTCACTTTTATCTTTGCTCTGTTCTTTTTTTTATTTTTTGTTGTACAAGCATATTTTCCAGAAGTACATAATGGAAGGGGTGGGTGGGAAGAGGGGTCGCCGCACCTGCGTTAAACATTTATGTTTTTTAGCACTTTTTGCTGTCAATTTGACACTCCTCCTGCACTTAACAAATGCAAAGTGGAGAAGCTCGTAAAACGTTGTTTGTGGAAACTCGAGAAATAAAATTAAAAGCACGTCCAAAAGGCATTTCTTTAAAATATTTGATGGCCACGATAAAAGCTATAGCTTGCTATTATATATATTTTCTCCCTGTCGATCGTTTTCAAAATTGAAAGTTTGTTCTGGAGGCGCTAGAAATGAACAAATCAAAATGGAAATTGCATTCTCTATTCCACAGTTGGAAAAATACAACAAAAAAACTTTAACAGAACTTTGCAAGTTCGCTTGAAAAAAAAGAAAGAAAAAAGGGAATTTAAGTACTTTGCCAAAGTATTTCAGCGTGTGGCTGCGCTGCGCTGAATGAAACTTTTGGCACAAAGCGTTTGAAATTTCATTTTAATTCGTTTTCAATTTGGTCTAACCAACCGCAGGGCCAGACTTAATGCCTCGAGGATTGCTTAACTCATGCCCGAGTTGACAGCAAATACGCAGATCCCCCGCAACGCGATTAAACTTGGCACGTCTCCGTCTCCGGCTCCGGCTCCGTCTCCGGCTCCGGCTCCGTCTCCGGCTCCGGCTCCCGTCTCCGGCTCCGTCTCCGGCGGTTTGTCTGCTTGGATTTGTTGGGTTTCGGGTTTCGGGTTTGGGTTTGAGTTAAGGTTTCGGGTTTCAGGTTTCTGCCTTGGCGGCTCCTTGGATATTTATTGGCCCAAAAAAGTTCATTCACAGCAGCTAATTTGGCGGATGCCCAAAACCACCAACACACCAACACCTGGCAAATAATTAATTATTGACAATATTAGATGGTATCGGGATGAAATTGACTTTATAACTTAATAGTTGGCTTCCATCTTACATTATTCATAGCCAAAAGGCTAAACTTTAATTAGTGCATGTAGTAATAAATATCAGGCATCAAATATGTATTTCATTTTGAAATTTGTAATTAATATTTTCGCTTGTCGCAATGTCAAAGCAATCAGAGACGATAAACCCAACATCGTTTGACCGGTTATCTATAATATATGTAACATATCATATAAATATGTTTATATATATACCACACACTGGCCACTGTGTCAAAGGATTCTAATTCCCAAAATCCTCTTACTGCCACGTGCAGGGATAAAATATATACATATAAGAGAAAAAGTACATTTTATTCTGCATAAATTCTTGCCAAAACAAAAAATTCCCATGATCAATCTTTTTTTTCTCTCTATTTTCTTTTCCCGGAAAGACTTTAGACTTTAGTTTTTAGTTTCTTCTGCGGGAATCCCCCTAGATTTTCGGTGGCAAGTTTGCAACTTGATACTATTACTTTTACTTCTTCGGCAAGTGGAAGTTGCGTTGACTTGGTAAAAGTGAACCGCAAACTGATTAATGCCATTTATGCCGCGACAAATCCCCCATTATACACCGCGCTTGCCAAGGCCGAAAACGTGTTCCAGGGGGGTTGGAGGAGTGGTGGTGGGAGTTGCACGTTGATGCTGGCACGTTGTAAACTTTCCTTACTCATTTTATTTTATTTTTTATTCTTTTTTTTGGTAATAAGTTGAAGGATGTACGCCGCAGCGTAATCGTAAAATGCCGCCATGGAATTGTTAATGCAGGCGGTTCCGTGAAATTTGCCTCACGGCCATCGAAAGAAAGCCTCCCAAAATAAGATATCAGAAAAACTCCGCCTCCCGCCCCACCAGAAACCGTCAAAAAACCACCCAATATAACCAACACACCCACATTTATCCATCAGAAATGATGGGAGGAGACCCACTCTCACTCCCCATGGCGGCGGATAAATTTGTCATGTAAATACAATACAATGAACGTGTAAACATTTATTATGTGCTTACATTTCTCTGCTTGTTGTTGTCAATGCTCAAATCTGTCAATTGTCTGATTTAAATTGTACACGGATTTGTTTTATTATACTCCTCTACACCCGCAGCGAATGGCCGGAAACTTGGGGTATGTTCAGAAAAGTCAAAATAGGGATTTGACTTGCAAAACTATAAGAATTTTTGAACAGGAAAAAAGTGTTTTAGTAATGAAACTAGGACTTATTACTACTTATGTTATTAATAGAAAGTTTGCAATTAAATTAAAGAGATGTATTGGAAGATCTTTAAAGGATTTTCTGCTAGCTTGGTTTCTTCTAAGGAGACTTTAACAAATAAACTTTCTTAAATACTTTAATTATTAGGAAGAAGGGTATCTCCTAATCGACACATTTTAAATGAAAGCTCTTTCTCCCTTTCCCTTTCACACTCTTTCCATCTCTCTCTCTCTCTGGTTTATATATTTCTTTCAATTCCCCTTGAAGAGTGTATATTTTTTTTATGTGTATGTGTGTATTTGTGAACGAACGAACACATCAGCGATTTGATTTCAAAATAAATTGGTTTTTCCTATCACTGATTTTGCACACAGCATTCGGCAACAAACGACAGGCAAAGAGTATTGAAAGCGATTAGCGATTAACGATAAGCGATAACCAACCAAAAGACACAGATAACCGATCGGAAAACCAAGGACTGCTTAAAATGCTGAAAATGCGAATGCAGTTGAGCAGTCAAGATGACGGGCTCCATCGCTCCCTGGGACTCCGCCAGAAACCACAGCAGCAGCATCAGCAGGAGAAGGAGCCGGAGCAGGAGCAACAACAGGCTTATCATCATCGTCGTCGCCATCAGGAGCAGCGGCCGAAACAAAAACAAGTGCTCCAAGGACGTTCCCCGGCAGTGTTGCCAGTGATGCTGCTCCTGCTCCTGGCCACACTTCTCACGCGTCCACTTAGCGTCTTCTCCAATCGTGAGTACAAACTTTGGGTTTTATTATTCTTGAATACAGTAAAATATTATTAACTAAGATACTTAGTTTGAAGAAAACTTATAAAATGTCTCATTTTCTATCTGCTTCTGTGATTTAAGATGATATGATATTGAGCAATATAGTTCCTTACTTTACCAACTTTCATAGGGAATGTAGAAGTTCTGGGACGGCATAATAATTTAATTAAATATTAAATTCATCAAATATCAGCTAGATCACCTTTAGAAATTCTTATTATTCACTTGTCCCTCGGCAATATGTTAAAATATTTGAATAACGAAATGAAATATTAAATTTCTCAAATTTCGATAATTAAATTTTACACAATTACCTTTTCGATTACATCGATAGATCGATTTAAATTCGATAGACTACCCAAAATTGCTATCCTTCACGTGCCCATCTCCCATACGCAAATGCATAGGCAGGATTCCGGGCAAGTTGAGCCGCTTGTTTGCCAGCTTGTTTATAAAGCTGTCCGTCTGTCCGTCTGTCCGTCCGTCTCTCTGTCCGTCTGAGTGAGTGAGTGAGTAAGTGAGTGTCTGTTCTCGTACCCATCATGCCCGTGTCTGTGTCTGTGTCGGTGTCGGTGTGTACGGGTAATTGCGTATGTGTGACTCCGGGAAAAGAGTGACTGTGTGTGCGTGCATGTGGAAGCATGCGTGGGGCATTAAGTTATCAAGTGGAGCGATGGCAATGGCATCGCCGCCAACGAAGATGGCGGATTTGCGGCCAGTTCCCTCGACTGTGACATGTTTGTTTGTTTTCCCCCGCTACAAGCATTAAAATTCACACGCACACACATACACACACACCGCTCACAAGATTGGCAGGACGAAGGAGGAGGAGTAGCAGTTGTAGTAGGTGGCTTCCTTGTAAAGTTCATGGCTTGGTGGCTTGTTCCGAGACGACGGCTACGACGACCAAGACGACGACGCCTTGGCTGGCGTGCATTAAAAATCAATAGAAGTTACAAATGTATCCTTCTACCAATGGGCAAAAAGGGCAAAACATTTCTGGCGCCATTTGTGCGCTGACAGCCCGACTGCCACGCTGGTCCACTGGATGCTGGATGCTTCAGTGGCCACCAAGCCAAAGGATAGCTGGGTTATCTTCAGGTGTGTTCAAAGATTTCGCAGATCCTCCAGTTGTAATCAGGATGAAGTGTGTGCCATTTATAATATTAATAACAGAAAAACAAGAAAGGAATCTAAGTTCGGTTCGCCTTGCAGATTGAAATTCGATCACTAGGAAGTAATACATTATAAATTATATATATTTATGTTAAAAAACAATACAGTAATGCCTATAAATTTAATGATCGTTTGTATGACAGCTATATGATATAGCAGTACGATTTTCATCCAATCTTACACAAAATTCAAGATTAATATATAAGGCTATATATTAAATTTGATGAAAATCTGTTGAAAACTAGAGAAGTTGTAATTTTTATATTAACTTTTTCTGATCGTTCCTAATGCAGGATATATATATATGAATATATATAGTCCACCGATTCGCCATGTTCAGATTTATATAGTAGTAAAATTATATACAAGATTAACTCCATAGTTTCATTCAAATAGCCTTAAGTTTGTTCCAAAACAATTCTTGCACATCTGTGCATATAATTCCCAACTGGTTCTAACCTCCCCGTAACGAAGTGACTCCTACCGGCCTCGTCTCAGATATGTGTTGTGTTACAAAAGTTGCAAGTCATTGTTTACTAGTGTTCAAAGTTAATTACTGATCATACACACTTACTGTTCATAGATACTTACTGCTCATAGATACTTACTGATCATAGTTAATTAGTGGTCATACTTACTGTTCAGAGTTACTCACTGCTCATAGATACTTACTGATTATAGATACTCACTGCTCATAGATACTTACTCTTCAGAGTTACTTATTACTCATACTTAATTACTGATCATAGTTCTATTAATCATCCGATTGTTCCTATGGCATCTATATATATGTATATATATAGTCCACCGATTCGCCGTGTTCAGAATTATATAGTAGTAAAATTATATAGAAAATTAACTCCATAGTTTCATTCAAATAGCTTTAAGTTTGTTCCAAAATAATTCTCGCACATCTGTGCATATGATTCCCAACTGGTTCTAACCTCCCCGGAACGAAGTGATTGCTGCCGGCCACGGCTCAGATATGTGTTGTGTTACAAAAGTTGCAAGTCATTGTTTATAAGTGTTCAAAGTTAGTAATTGATCATGCATACTTACTCGTCTTAGATACTTACTGATCATAGATACTTACTGATTATAGTTAATTAGTGGTCATACTTACTGTTCAGAGTTACTCACTGCTCATAGATACTTACTGATTATAGATACTCACTGCTCATAGATACTTACTCTTCAGAGTTACTTACTGCTCATACTTAATTACTGATCATAGTTCTATAAATCGTCCGATTGTTCCTATGGCATCTATATAGATGTATATATGTAGTCCACCGATTCGCCGTGCTCAAAATTATATAGTAGTAAAATTATATAGAAGATTAACTCCATAGTTTCATTTAAATAGCTTTAAGTTTGTTCCAAAACAATTCTTGCACATCTGTGCATATGATTCCCAACTGGTTCTACCCTCCCCGGAACGAAGTGATTGCTGCCGGCCACGGCTCAGGTATGTGTTGTGTTACAAAAGTTGCAAGTCATTGTTTATTAGTGTTCAAAGTTAATTACTGATCATACACACTTACTCGTCATAGGTACTTACTTATCATAGATACTTACTGATCATAGTTAATCAGTGGTCATACCTTACTTACTGTTCAGAGTTACTCACTGCTTATAGATACTTACTCATCAGAGTTACTTACTGCTTATAGTTAGTTACTGATCATAGTTCTATAAATTGTCCGATTGTTCCTATGGCATCTTTATATATGTATATATATAGTCCACCGATTCCCCATGCTCAGATTTATATAGTTGTAAAATTATATAGAAGATTAACTCCATAGTTTCCTTCAAATAGCTTTAATTTTGTTCCAAAACAAATCTCGCACATCTGTGCATATGATTCCCAACTGGTTCAAACATCCTCGGAACGAAGTGATTGCTGCCGGCCACGGCTCAGGTATGTGTTGTGTTACAAAAGTTGCAAGTCATTGTTTACAAGTGTTCAAAGTTAGTAACTGATCTACATACTTACTCGTTATAGATTCTTACTGTTCAGAGCTAATTACTGATCATAGTTACTTACTGATCATAGATACTTACTGCACATTGATACTTAGTGTTCAGAGTTACTTACTGGTCATCGATACTTACTGCTCATAGATGCCTAATATTCAGAGTTACTTACTGCTCATATTTAATTACTGGTTATAGTTAATTACTGTTGAAAGATACTTACCTCTACATTTAACAACCGTTTCTCTGACTTCTGACTGAAATTATAATACCCTCCAAGGAAATAATAAATCAGAAAAGGTTAGAGATATTTTAGCTCATCTTATTCTTTAATTTAAATATTTCCAGTAAACGAGTATGTATATGTTCCCCCATAAAGAAAGTCATGGCAATTATTTTGCCATACTTGAGTTACTTCATCAAAACATCGATACATATGTATCGATATGTTAAAGTAAATCCATTTACTTGATGCATTGGCAAGCAAACTGGACGACCGAGTGCCCAAACATCATCATCGATGGCAACAAGTCCAAATTGATGCTCGAGTTTCGCCAGCCATTTTGGTGACAGTTCATTGGTCCGATGACAGCAACAAAGAGCATTCATGAATCATAAATGGGACAAACATACTTAATGGCCATCGTTGTGGCTGTGATGCTCCTTCTTCATATATTTCACTGGAAAAATAGGTTTTCAGGGAAGAAAAAACAAAACGAAATTATAATTCGATTCACAAGTCTTTAGGTGTATTAAAACCCTTTAAAATGGGCCTTAAATTATGAAATGCAATTACTAAAATTTGTATTTATATAATTTAACATTTTTGGACATCTCTTAAAGAGTTTAAAGAAGGCTTATTTACCCTAAAGCTGGATAACTTTCTGTCTTAAAATATTTACTTAAATGCTAGAAGATATTTAAGAAAGCTCTTCTACAAGTGTAAGTGTGCAGATGAAACATTATACCATGTTCGTCATATTGGGGCATTGAATGTCCATAAAACAAAATTTGAATGCTAACCGTAAATATCCAAATAAGCAAAATAATTTCTTATTTTTATGTTGTCCTTCTGATTTTTCTTCTTTTTCCACCATCTCAGCTCAAATTACGTATACGCCATGTGGGCTGGTGAGAGTAAGAGTTTGAGTTCGAGTTCGAATAAGAGTTTGAGTGTGTCTGCGCAAAATGACCTCCCATAGAGTAGGAATCGTAGTCGTCGTCGTCGTCCCAAATCCGACATAAGTGTCTGATTAGTGCGAGAAGAGGCCTCTCCACTTATTTACCTTCGACAGGCTCCTGGGCCTCATAAATCCATAAGGAACTGACAAAATCGAAGGCAAACCGTAGTTTTGCCTTTTATTTTTTATATGTCTACCCATTGGCCGGCTTACAGAGAGCTTTGCATCAGCAAAGGGGCGCCACGAGGAGTATTCCCTCCCCCGGAATCCCCGACAGACACACACACGCACACACAAATTCTCGGTTCCGCCATAGCTTCCTGCTTAATGGCCAGGGCCATGTTGTACCAAACAATTCAATTTATATAATCCGGTGGCCAGTTCCTGGCAGAGCTGACAATTTGTCCGTTTTATTTTATGTTGTTATTTTTCTTTCCCTTCTTAAACGATCCTAGGAGGTATATACAAGTTTTTCAGTGACTTGGTAAGCAAATAATTAAAGTAAGACTTGGGAATTTATTTAAATTATATTGAATACTTATAATAAACCGGGTTAAAGGTATATTATAAATGGAATTTAAGATTTAAATTTAATTTAAAGTGATAAAGCATTCCTTTTTAAACGTTAACTTGTCAGCAGCACTGGTTCCTCTTGATTCTGTACCTGATCCCTTGGCCTGCTCCACCATATCCAGGTTGGCAGGTTGCTTTGGGCCAGGTTAATGTGTCACCGGCAGCCACAACCACACAGAGGATGTGAATGTCACGTTAAACGCATCACGTAACCGGATGCGTATGCGTGTTACATATTGCTTGGCTCCCCTTTGTTATATTTGTTTTTTTTTGATCCCTTTGAGCGGCGAAAGTTGCATCCGGAAGTTGTGTAACGGACATTTGATTGAATTTTGGTTAAATCAAAAAACGAGCTGCGATTAAAGCCATATGCAATTTGTACAAAAAACAAGAGCAAAAATAAAAAGAATAAAAACTATTCTTAATTGCAAAATCAATTGGCCATTGGGCACGTTCCGCCAAGGATAACGCCTGGTTTTGTGCCTGGGAAATATGACAAAACCGAATTACATTAGGCAAATTGATTTAACAGCATTCAATTATAAACTAAATGCAAATATTGTATATTCATCACAATTTATGCATTTCAATTGATTTATTTTCGATTTCAATTTGTACTAAATATCAGTTTTATATAATCTAGGAGTACAGAAAAAAAGGGTTTGATAAGCGTCAAATCAAGTATACGCAGGGTTGGCTTTTGGGATATATTTGTTAGGGAAAATCACTGATTATAATTAATCTTGTTGAAAACAAGTAAACACACTTGTAAATTGTATTATACTTCTTTCAAGCAAAAAATAAAACATCGATTTAAATCGTTTAAAATCTATGTTTTTATACACAAACCTTCAATAACTTTTAATAATTTGTTTTTAATGGTATTGTATTATAAACTAAATGCAAAGACATATATATATTCTTATTGATTTATGCATGATTTCAATTTGCAGACTAATTTGATCTTGGAATGTAAATGATAAGTAATTGATAGGCTTGATATCACGCATACGCAGTGTTGCCCTGTGTGATATTTCCACAAAATCCATCTTTGCTTATTGAAAACTTTGATGAAAACCTTCTCGCTTTCTCTTATTTTTCTCCACCTTTACCTTTGTTTCACCTGTCCAGGAGCAACAACTGCACTCTGGTATAGGTGTCTCATCTGTGGTCCGTGTTTATTTAATTCACGTTAATTTTTATTAATTTTAATTGAAAGCTTTACGAGCGTTTAGCATTGCGCTTTGAGGCTTTGCTCCCCCGACATTCTTACCCTTGCACCCTTTGCCTCATTTTCTTTAACTGCCACCTGTGCCCCTTCCCCCCCCTTTTTGAGCAAGCGGCGCCTTTGTTTGAGCTTAACTTTGCTGTCGCGTACTTTTTTTTATGTATTCATATATTTTATTCCTATTCGTTCAGAGGCGTATCCAAGAGGGTTAAATACTATTAGCTTTTATGGTTATATTATATGTTGATTTTGAATTCTAATAATATTATTTACTTGAATATTAAAATTTTATAACCAGTAAGGAATCTATCCTCGGGTAGCCGAAAATTTAAAACCCTTGCCGTTTTCAATCGAGTTATAAAATAGAATCGGTAATCGACCATAACTCAGTTAAAATTATTTGCATTCTTTTAATCGATATAAATGCATTTTTTTTAACAAGTTAAAGTTTTAAAAACTCATAACTAAGCCAAAAATTCATAAATTTCAATTCGGGAAGCTTTCCTATGTTAGTTTTTATTAGGTTAACAAATCTGCATACTCAGTTTAAAATGTTAAAAAATTCAACATTTTGAACATTTTAACGATGTAACCCCATATAAAATTTCGAAAAAAATTTCAAAAATGTTGTTTCTTCACTTAATGCCCAGAAAGATTCCCCTGTTGATGCTGATCAAGAATATATATGATTTATGGGGTCGGAAATGACTCCTTCACTTATTTTAAAGCTTCTGACTGAAGGTCCATTACCATTTTTTAACCGATTTTAACTATATTTTTATAGCAAATTTTTCGACAAATCAAAATTTAAAAATCTCATAACTAAGCCAAAAAAGCGTTAATTTTAATTCGGAAAGCGGCTGTATGTTTATTTTTAGCAGGTTAACAAAACTGCATACTCCATTTAAAATGTGAATTTTTGGCCGATTTTTGCAAATTTTCATGATGTAACCCCTTTCCTTTTTGTGAAAAAATTTAAGATTTAAAAAAAAAAATGTTCATTTTCACAAAGTTTAAGGCTTCAGACTAACTTGAAAGTATCCCGCAAGAGAAGAAATATAGATTTTTTAATTAAGAAAAAATATTCTTCGTTAATTAGATCCAGAGATCTTCAAGCTCCCTTTGCACGACGCTACTGAGTTATGTGCGTGTAGGTGTGTGTGTGTGTGTGTGAGGGTGTGGGTGTGGGTGTGCTCAGCTGCATTTTCCTGCTCTCCCCCTTTGCCCCCCGACCCTCCTCCTGACTCGCTGACTGGCGCTCTCTCCTCCTTCTTAGCTGTCGTTTCCTTCTTTATTCCCAGTTCTTTTCCAGCGCCGCACCGCTTGACTGTCGCTTTTTACAGCTGTTCTTCGCTGCTTTCGTTGTTGTTGTTGTTGTTGTTGTTGTTGTTGTTGCTTCGTTTTATGCTCTGCTCCTCTGTTTTAGTGTTGATTTAGTTGTTGTTATTGTTTGGCGACTTTTGTTGTGTGCAAAGTGCTCGGCGGCGGCGCTATTGTTGTTTGTATTTTTGTTTTTTGTTTTTTCTCTGCTATTATTATTGTTGTTCTGAGACTGCTCGGCACTAAGCTGACTGGACTTGGCTGGAAATTTAAGGACTGGAAGTGGAGAGCGAGAGTCAGAAAGGCAGAGTGGAATGAGAGTGAAAGACTCCAACTGTGATTTTCCAATAACGAAGAAACGTGGTGGAGTCGAAGACCAAGGTACCGTGGAAATAATTAAAGTATTCTCATACTTGTTTGATTATTGATGTTTTTTTTTTATTTTATTGTATTGCAAATTTAGGCAATTTGTTTGTTGCATACAAAATGATATATACTATTGAAGGGTATCAAAATGAACATACATAAAAAAAGAGCAAGTTCATTGGTCGACCGTTCACTTGTTTTGGCATTCATTCGTTTTCGTCAGCAAAAATTTACTGGCAAACTAAAACTTGTCATTAATTTTAATCAAGGGGGAAAGGAGGAGAATGGCCAAGCGAATGCCCCATAAAGTGTGCTATGAAAATTTAATTAGCAATACAAATTCAAATTCGAATTCAAATTCGAAGTTTTTAGCAACTGCAAGAGGACTATTCATCGGGGATTTGACAAATTCTGATGACCTATTAAATTTTCCAAAGCTAAGAGACTTAAGTGGTATTTTATTTTTATATTTCTCTGTGATTTTTCTTTGCAATCAATAACAAATTAATGAAATCAAATGAATATTCTTTAAAAAGCTTAAAAATTGTTGAATAAATTCAGTTTCAAATGATTTAATAATTTCTTTTACTCAAAATTATGCTGTCAAATGGTGAACGGAACTTGATTATTTATTACAGGACTGTTTCATTTATCATCGAGTGCACATCGTTGGTGTAATATTCACAAAGCAGTTATCTAATCTGGTCCCCGACGAACATAATGGCAAATGATTTGCCTAAAAAGGACGAAGATGAGAGGCTCTCCTCTACTCCTTCTCCATCTCCTCCTGCCCCCTGTCAGCCTATATCTCGCCTTTTTGGGTTGGCCTAAAGCGATTTAAAAAGTTATTACCTTTCTTATCGCCAGCATCTCCTGCTCCTGCTCCTGCTGCTCTTCCGTATCCAAAAAAAAAAAAAAAAAACCGAATCCCTAGACAGCAAATTTGCTTTCGGATAACGCAGGTGACTTTGTCTCTTGCACTTGGAATAAAAAAATCATTTCCTATAATTTATTAAAAGTTAACACCAGTGCTGATAAGTTTACAATTATTTCTCAATAATTTTTCCATTAAATATAAAATCTAAAACTTTAAATCAGCCCTGAAATAGTGTTGGAAAATCTAAAATATATATTTATTTGCTTTCGGATAATGCAGGTGGCGTTGTCTCTTGCACTTGGAATAAAAAATCGTTTTAAATAATTTATTAAAATTAACACCAGTGCTGATAAGTTTACAATTTTTTATCAATAATTTTTCCATCAAATATAAAATCTTATACTTTAAATTAGCCCCGAAATAGTGTTGAAAAATCAAAAATATTTATTCAAAGTGTGCAACGTGCTGGCTTTTCTGTTGTGTGTGTGTATTTTTTCGCCTACTCATTTTCGGGCTTCCTTTGGGCCCCCAAAAACTTTGGCTACACTGCAATCAGTTGACAATCGGGCAAATCATCCGCTAACTAAACCGAGGCTAATGAGATATATATGTACATACATATACGTGGACCCATTTCGACCCATATAGATGGACGTGTATTGGAATTCGGTGTCAGAGTGAAAACTCAACTGAATAAATAATAAACTCCAGGCAATGAAAAGAAAAAACGAAGGATGAAACTTTGGCCAACATTCACTGGAGTGACTTGACTTGACTTTGGCTGAGACTGAGACTGGAACTGACTGGGCCACGGGGAAAACTTTGGCGCTCCTTCGAAAGGCAATCCCCCAAATATGTGAGGAGGAGTACGTGGACGTGGACTCTCCCAGCTGGATGGAGGTCAGTGAGGAGTCGGGGCACGGCACGGCACGGCAAGGAGCACGAGTCGCTGGGTCAGGAGAGGCCAATGATGGCCGTTCTGCGACGTTTGCCAATTTCAGTTCGATTTATTTAGTGGAAACCAATAAATAACCAATGATGTATGTCTCTCTCATACACATACTGGCACAAGCACAACTGTGTCCCCCGAGTGCAGTGTTACACAGTGGTTCTGAGAAGCTAAAATTGCATCAAAATTGCATAAATATGACTAAATATACATATTAAATATAGAGAGAGATTAGAGAGAGAATGAGATACATTTATTTGAGTACAAATTAATTTGTTGTATTACCAATTTAAAATATTTATTAACATAAAGTTAAAATAAAGTATTATTTAACTTACCATAAATCTTTCAAGTATATTTAAAGTAACCATAAAGGATTTATTTCCATGTATTTATTTTTAATTTCCTCTTGTACATATCCAAGATTTGTTAAAAAATAATTGAGCTTATTTAGATTTACTAAATTTTCATTATTAAACATAATTTTGATATATCATTAAGTAAGATCATTTTTTCCCCCCTAAAAACCCAGTTGTTTGTTCGATCAGAGAAAGTGAAAAAACTTTGATTTATCGAAATACTGTCTTCGATTTTCGTAAATGTGACAAAAAAGAAATATACATATATATAGTCGATTCCAGAGATAATGGTCCCACAGTGTCGGTTGGCGGAATTGCCTGCAGCAGCGTGCGCGCGGTGACATAAAGCGGGAATTCCCCGGATCTCCGATGTGTGTGTGTGCGACGCGTGAGAGGATTCTCCCCCTAAAAAATTCTGTCACTCTTTGGCGAACACAATTTAACACTTTGTCGCTGCTTTCTGTTTTTTTTTTTTGTTTCCGTGGGGTATAACTAGGATAACCGGAGGAGCAGAAGGACCTCTGGTGCAGTAACCATCACAAAGCGAAATTCGTATTCTCCACAAGCAACCGAAGGAACCCCAAACAAATATGGCGTCATTCAACGCATTTCCGTTTACATTACACGCTCATTTCCGCTCCGTGTGGCTTTATTAAGCGTCTCTAGTTTTTTGTGTGTTGCATTTCCCATCGCTTTTCCTTCGATTTTTCCTGCAACACGTGTGCCAGTGTGTGTGTGTGTGTGTGTGTGTGTGCCACTTGAAGTGCGCTCAAGCAAGGCAAAGCTGTTGAGGGAAATTTTCTTTGAATTTGCTCCGGTTAGCGAAGGAATCGACTTGGAATCGGATTTCGATTCGGGGAAACACATTGAGGTTGAGTCGAACAAAAACAACAAAAAAGTAGGATATTTTCATGTTCGAGCCAATCGATCGTCATTATTATGTCTTACTTCCTTTCTTGACACAAAAATTAAGATGAATTCCCTTTTCTTTTGGGTAATATTAAGGTGCACTTTGTGCTGTATTTGGGTTCTATATATACTATATGTTACACTTTATATATATACACTAGGTACATATATGTGTTGGCAATTTAAATTGGGCAAATCACTTGATGCAGCTTAACACAAGTGTGGGTGTGGGTGTGCGTACGTGAATGAATATGGATGTGGATGTGGGTGTGGGTGTGGGTGTGTATGGGTGCTGGGTTTTGAGTGTGGTGAGTGTTATCCTTAAGAGACCACGATTGGCTGACTTTGTTGAAGGAAAATGGAAACTTTAATGCGATTTAAGATGACCAAAAAGAGGGAGCAGTGAGGATTTAGAGGCAACCGCGAGAGAGACCTTCACGGGGAAATGCAATCCAAAAGATAGCCACGCTTCATGACCAAATCCCATTTGATCTTATTTGTATCTATACAGAAAAGCCAAAGTAGCTGAAGCGATATATGGGTTTAAAAGTTTGAAAATAATATAAAATCAGCCACATATATGTACTTAAATATATTACAAAACAAAGGCAAGATTAAAAGTATTAATTGTTGACTTTAATATTTGTTTGTTTGTGGTACTTATTCAAAAGCCAAAGATTTCCTTTTATCATTATTTAGTAATTTTTCCATTGATTTACTTAATATAAATAATATATACAGACGTTATTGTATGCATTTTCAACTGGTTAGTTTAATTATTGGTTTTATTTGAATTTTTTCTTTGTTTCACTGAAAAATTCTTCACTTAATTAATGCAACAATGTGTGTTCGTGTGGAAAAGTGTGAGAGAGAAAGAAATCGATTGAAAACTATGGGAATTTCATTATAATTAATTGGATATAGTTATTGATTATCATTGTTTTTTTGTGCTTCGTACAAGTATTTATGAATTTCACAAATCAGTCAGGATTCTGATTGAATATTTACTGGGCCTTGGTTTTATTTCCCTCGTATTTATTTACTGCTCTCTTGCCTCTTTGTTAGCTGCCTCTGTTTCTGCTTTTGCTTGCCTCCAACTGCTGCATAAATATTTAGATTCAATTCAAATTGCTTTCCACTTGCGAAATTTCGCTGTCCTTTTGCCATCGTCCTTTTTTGTTTGTTTGTTTGTTTATTTGCTTTGTTATTTCGCCTCGGCTTCCACTTCCACTTGGGCTTTATGCCGGACGATTGGCAACAAAAGCTGCCAATTTGTATTTCAATTAAATTTGAATGTATTTGTGGGCACTTGGCTGCTGCGGCTCCTGCGTTTTCCTTGGGTCCTTTCTTCATCTTTTCCTTAGTCGCCGCCGTTGCCTCCTTCTCGTTCTACATCTTCATCCTTATCTCATTCTGGCCCACAAGGTATTTGGCCAAAAGTGTTGGGGTATTTACGATTTCGATTCACTTTACAGTTGAGATTATTCTAGAATTGTATTTTGGTTTTAATATTTTGACTATAAAATGTCCAACTAAATGTTAAATCTTATAAGACGCAAAATAATTATTATAACCTTGCAGGGTATTTTAATTTCACTCAAAATCATGCAACGCAGTGAAGGAGTCATTGCCGACTCCATAAATCATATATATTCCTGATCAGCATGAATAGCTAAATCAATTTAGCTATCTCTGGTAAATATATTATACATTTTTTTAAATTTTTTTCAATATTTTATAAAATGTTGAATTTTTTAACATTGAAAACTGATTGCAGATTTATTAACCTCATAAAAACAAACATACCAAAGCTTTCCGAATTGAAATTAATGCGTTTTTGACTTAGTTATAAGTTTTTCAGACTTTGATTTGTCGACAAATTTGTACATAAAATTATCAATTATTAATATTATTGATTTATTAATTATTTTGTTACATATTTTATCGTACCAAAAACGGTATCCTTTAGTTGGAAGTCGCAAACCCTTGTTTACAGTTTACGCTCGAAACTTAAATCCATCAAGAAGAGGGAGATGGGGGCACATGTATTTTCCGCTGGATTTTCCTTGGTCCAACAAGAAGGGGGTGAGCTTTGGGGGCGGAATTGTGGAATTGCCGCCGCCAGCCAAGTGTCAAAATGGCGCTTCCAAGTAATTTACTTATGTCTAAACAACTTTTATTGTTGTTGTTCTCGCCGCTTGTTAACGCGAGCGGAAAGCGTGGAAAGCGATGGGCAGGGCGTGGGCTGTGAAAGGAGCGTGGAAAAGCGTTTAATTAACTAACTGCTTCCCATATATAGCCGCGTTTAGTTTTCGGCAAATATTTGCTAGCTTCCAACGGCAACGGCGGCGCCTCAATTAGCGTGGCGAAGTAAATCTATTTTAAATTGATTTTCGTTGCCTGATTAAATTGAGTTTGCCCAAGCTGCTTGGCTCCCAGGTTTTCCCACCTCCTCCCACCACCTTCACCCTCCCCCATTTAGGGCTTGTCCTTGCGGTATATAATTTCATTTTTGAGTCCAAACCCCTCCCCTCTCCTGCCACCAGAGCCGCGCTCTTAGCCAATTACAAAATGCTGCCGGGCTTCATTCCATTCTCAAATGTTTCCATGTGGAACATTTTGCAACTCATTAAAGGCAAAGAATAGTACACTGAGAGACATTTTAAGAAAGTTTTCTAGCTTGTAAAATATTTACAAGGATTTATATATCAATTATGTATATACTTGTGGTTAAGTTTAAGATCACAAGAACAGGTTTCGGTAGAAATAAATCATAGGAAAGGTTTAAGGTACTTTAAAATAAATGTAGATAATATTTTAATTAAATAATATTATTAATTAATAATAAGTACACAAAAATACAGAATAAAATAATAAATTAGTATAAATTAATTGAATATACCAATAAACTATGAAGATGCAATATTACCTATAATTGATTTTCTATCAAGTTCAATTACCTTCGGAAAACTATATTCTGATTCTTTTTGTTATCATACGCTGTCTTGCTAATTATTTCTGTCAGTGTATAGCGACTGCGTATATTTTTTTGGCTTCTAAAAATGTTCTATGCAGAAATAGAAAATTCGTTTCGTTCTCAGTGTCATGAATCATGATGGTGAGTGAGACGGGAGCAGCAGAAGCTAAGAAGGAGGGGCAGGCAAATCCTGTTGTGCCACTGTGTGTGGCATGCCTCCGCCGCCTAGTCCTGGTCCTGGTCCTGGTCCTAGTCCTCCTCCACATTTGGGTCAACTATGTGGCGCGCATTAAAAGGAAAACCATTTGGAAATCGGGAATCATCAACCGATCCATCCTGCATCCTGTATCCTGCATCCCCGTTCGAGTGCCGCTGCCGCCGCTGCTGCTGCAGTGCATCATCAAGTGGCAAGTGCCCGAAAGCGTCCGAAAAATGGGAAAATGAAAATGAAAATGAAAAAAGAAAAGAAAAGCCACGGAATCGTATCGAGGACGGGACCCGACCCGACCCGACCCGTTAATGGGCGTATTTTTCGGGGAGTCTGAGTACTTTCCATTTGAAACTCATTAGTGAGAGTTCAGCGGGAAATCGGGGGGAGGGGGAGTGGCAGGTTACTGTCTTTGCATATGACATGTGTGTGGGTGTGTGTGTGTGTGTGTGGGTGTGTGTGGGTGTGTGTGGGTGTGTGTGTTTGGAAGAGCCATCGCTGAAAATTCTACAAGAACCACTAGAATATTGGTCAAGCCGCCTGCCTCCCTCTCTCTGTCTTTCTAAAATAAAAACCAAAAGCGACTAGTTCATGGCAGAAAATCATTAAAAATTAAATTAAAATTCCCTGGAATTTGTAAAAATAAACAGAGTTTCCTTTTAAGGGAAGTAAAACTCTCACTAAACAAATGTGATTGGCAAAATGTACTTGAAACTTCAAAGGTCCAAGTGTGCCCTGGAATATATTTCGATTAACAGGAGCTTATATCTTGGATTTCACTTTGTGCCTGCGAAAAACCCAAGGAAAATCAGCAAAGAAAAACAACGTTTGATTTTTGCATTTTGGAAACCTGCAAGATCCGCTCTCTCCGTCGTAACATTAATATTGGTAGAAAAGAAGAGAAAACCAAACCTGCAAGAGAAAAATTCTTGGCAGTAAATCATTTAAAATCTAATCACAATTGCCTGGTGGTCTAAGATCCAAGTGTGCCCTGGAAAACATTTCGTTGCATAGGAGTTAACATTTTTGATTTCACTTGTGCACATCAATATATTTTGGTACAGTAAAATGCCCAATAATTCCACAATGCAAAAGCCAAAAGGCCGTGGCATGGACACAGGCGTCGCCAGGCGCTTCACCTTTCGACCCCCCATTCCACTGTCGATGGGGGGCAGTTCGGGAAATGAGGCATGCCTCAATTTGGACGACAAGGCTCGGCGCTTCATCTTTCGGCCGCCCATTCCACTGGATTTGGATGGCAGCCGTGGAATGGATGTGGCCGGCAGGGGTGAGGGCCCGGAAAGGGTCTACGAAACAGAGACCGACAGGATAATCGCGGAGATCGAGAGGATATCGGGGGCAAAGGTAACGCCACTACGTCTGACCCCAAAGAAGTCCGATGGAATGGTCTCTACATCCGGGCAGTCCACCTCGTCGCCGAAGGCTGTGGGCAGACCCAAGAAGCGTTCGCAGCCGAAGAGCTCCAAGGATACATCGCCGGCTGTGTCCAAGTCCAAGGAGCCGCGACTTCATCGCAAGAAGTCGAAAGAAAATGGCACCAACTCTAACCAACGTGGAAATGAGGCCTCAACCAATCCCGAATCCGAATCTTCGGTCACACCCACAAAGGGTAAGCTAATCCGGATAGGGACTAGTGAATAAGACTAATACCAATTACCATACAGGAAGCAAAGAAGACCATGTGAAGCCCAAGAAGAAGTAGAGTCTTTCTCAGTGAATGATATCATATACCATTGTCATAGTCATAATCACATTCTATAAGCTTAGCTTATTAAATCGGTAAGACTACTAGAACTTAGTGTTCCAACTTCTTAAGAGTAACCGAGTTACATATCCACAGAGAAAGGTCTGCTGTATAGATATGTATACAGTTAAAGATATATATAGATATATAGATAAGGATTTATATCTATACTTTTGGTCCACATTTCATTTGCAGTTGTAGCACATTAATTACTTTTATTTTAAGTACTATAAAATCATGAAAAGTAATTAACAAGACATTGGGATTTTAAAAAAGAACTTGACATCTTAATGGCTTATTTTTTAAATTTAAAACATTTTTAATTTGTAAAGGTCTTGACTCATGTCTAATGTCTAATTTGTAGTTATTATTTATAAATTAAATTAATAAAATATAAATAATTTAAATACCACATTCAAGCTGGTTCTTGGAAATGTAATATTTTGATATGGAAAAACTTAAACATTAATCTTAAAATTTATAACAAATATATTGAAAACTTGTTAAAACTAAATGCAGGGCCAAATAATTAATTTAATATTAATATTAGAATTTGATAGGTAAACCTTTTTATTTAAATAATTTACTTAATTTCCAATATGAAAGCTCTACCTTTTTATTAGAATCTTTAGTCAAGTTCAAGGACTTGCTCGCTAAATTCAAAGAAGAGCCTTTTATTTTCATACAAAATATACATATTTATATACATTTTCATAAACATATATTAAATATATGTGTGTTTATATATCTCTGTTATTCTGAAAGTCACTTCTAGGACTGTTATGCAAATGCTTGTGGTGCCTCGGCCCCTCCCCAGACATTTGTACATTTAATTCAATTCGGTTACATTCCATACATTCTCGTTTGTTTGTCTATTTTAATTTTAATTTTATTTTTTTTCCTCTGCTTCTGCTTTTTTGTTCTTGTATTTTTTTATTTTTAATTTAGATTTCATTTCCATTTCTCACTGCTGCCGCCGTCGTCGTCGCCACATCCCAAGGGGATGTGAATGGTTGCTGCATTAGCACAAAGGCAGCAGCAACAACAACACGACGAAGAACACAGACAACAGTTGCTGCTAAAATAATTCAACCAGGACTCAGACACTCGGCGGTTGAAGGAAGACCGCGGGACACCAAGAGGACAACTTTCATATGCACAGACAACAAGCGGCAAGCGGCAAGCGGCAAGTGGCAGGCGGCAACATGAACAACAGCGACAACGACGACAGAAATCCACCTACAAATATATACATACATATGTATATACACACAGAGAAAATAAATGTATTCCCAAGACATTTGAGAATTATTGTCTTATACTTAAAAGAAAATATCCTAAGCATATAAAGTTGAGAGGGATTAGGAGGTAGAAGAAAGGAAACCGAAATTACTATACCCTTGCAGAGAAAATTGATCATAACTCAGTCAAAAATTCATTAATTTACAATCGGAAGGCTTGGGCTAAGAAATCTACATACTCGGTTTAAAATGTTAAAAAATTCAAATTTCCTTCCTTTCCTTATTTTTAAAAAATGGGAAATTTCTGAAAAATCGGCCGGAGATGACTAAATTAAGTCATTAAGTATAAAACCTCCTTTAAATATTAAGCTCAATAAATAAGGATTTCTATTAATTAGGAATTGGGAATCTCTCACGAATAAGCCCCTTAATTTTTCTCTGTGTGTACATATGGCGATGGGCCGAACGAAAAGTTTATGTGTCAGTTGAAAAGTATCTTGAAGATACTTGCTTGCCGCCTCTTCTGCTTCTTGGTCCCCTGCCCCACCCCCTCGTTGTGGCTTTTGGCGCAGCAACCGCCACAATGTCATTAACCAAATGAATCGCTGACACTGCAGATTCCAATTGGAACTGGAGCCCAGCGGGGAGGGGAGGAGGGAGGGGTCAGAGCGACCGAGAGCGAGCTAGATTGTGACGTCGTTTTCTTGTGATTAAGTTGGTTGCCCACAAAGCCGTCCCCTGGCTCCTGCTCCTGCTCCTGCTCCTGCTCCTGCTCCTCCTTCATCCCCCTCCATCCGTCTGAACCCATCCAGGTCCAAGTCCAAGTCCAAGTCCACTTCCCATTGCTTCGTTTAGCCGTAGATTACCTAGTGACTTGCTCCCCATGACCTTTCTCCTTTTTGGCCAGGCCTAAACAAACCCGAAAACAAAATGAAAGGAGTCTTCGATGGTTAAAACTTATCAGCGCACCAAGTACTCTTTATTTTTACAGAAGCATTTTATTATTTCTTGGATTTGTCTATTTTTTAGTTTTAAATATACAAGATAAACATTTATATTTATAAATATAGTATTTATAATAATAGTATTTATTACAAGTTTAACATAAAACTTGTTTATTAAATTCTTAAGGGAGTATATAAATACAGATATTAATATAAGTTTTAAAAGAGTTCTTCAGTTTTCTAAATATTATTATTATCTATACTTTAAAATACCTTTCCCTGCCTTTGTTTTTGATTATTTTAAAACTTAAAATAAATTCGATTTCAATAAAGTAAAATAAGTCTTTGGGTTTAAGCTTCTTAAAATATGAATTAATTAATGTTAATATATTTTGGCAAATATTCATTGTGTCACCAACTGACCATCATAGTCAATGGATCCTGCAAAATATAAAACAAAACGTAAAGATATCCAAGGATGGCAAGGAGGAGGAAATTTTGTTTTTCGACCAAGTGCCTTGGGCGATGGTCAAATGAGGCTCGCAGGAATGTTAGTGATGACAACAACTTAATGGAAATAGCTGCACATTTATAAGTGACAACTTTGTCCCAGTATGCGTGCGAGTGTATCTGTGTGTGTGTATGGTTGTATCTGTGTATCTGTATCTTTGCTGCTGCTGTGTCCGGTGTGCTCGGTGTGGCCAGGACCCTAAAGAACGTGTTATTTATGGTCAAGGCGTGGCAGACAAATGGCCGGCATATGCATGCTGAGATAGACACACACTCATACAAACACACACACACACTCGCATACACACACTCGCATACACACGTGCCAAGTAATAACTAACGGTAAATTAGTTTGCAAACAGAGTGCAAAAAAGGCAGCAAAATAGCAAAAGGAAAATTGCCCAAAGATGAAACCTAATTTACCCAACACGCACACACTCACTGATAAGGTTTTTTTCGCCCTCCCCCCCCACCTCAAACCCCCTTCATTTTCCTCTCTCTCCCCCTTTTTCGCCTTCCATTTATCGCCACTTTCCTTCGATCCAAGAGTTTTCCGGAACAAGTGTATGTGTTGGCTACATCAAGAGCTACTCAAGATAGACATCATAAAAGCGAAAGCCAGGCAGGCAGGCTGCCTTCACAGATTACAGATTATTATGTTAGCTTTAAAACATAAACACAAAAAATAAGGAAACTTTAAAATATAATCAACGCCTTGAAGTTCTGTACTTAATTTAATTTATTTAAATATTTTTGAGAAAGTTAAGTGATGGAAAATATTTAAGTTTATTATCCAAAAGTTTCTCTCCTTTGCCAATCAGTGAATTGAACTTTGTTATCGGTTTTATTGATAAATATTTAATATGTACCAATTAGCTGGTGTTTCGATTTTGTCATAGTTATATTAAACAATAGTTAGTGCTCCGAATTAAAGTTAATTTAGTCAAAGTTGGAGCTTCATATATTTGTAAGGCAATTGTTACTAAAGTAAGACCAATCTTAGGGAATTCATAAAATAGTAATATATATATATAAAATAATCAATAACAAATAAGAAAGATAAATTAGTTTCAGCGTTATAAGCTTCTGACTGAAATTATAATAACCTGCAAAGTTACAAATGTTTTGATTTGTATAATTACTTATAAATGTTATGTACTTTCTATATATAATGCCAAAAGTAAGCAGAACTTTAGGTAAATTGTAAGTAACGTTTTTCGAAGGTTTCGAAAACATATAAATCCTTGGTTATCAAAACGAAATCCAATACCGACCACCTTGTGTCTTATCTATCTGTCATTCGCATTGCTGATCACTTTGGCTTAGAGACCACTATTTCTTTTTTTTCGGCTTTCGGCCAGTGGCGTCAAATAACCCAATGAAAACATGGCCAGGACTCGTTTTCACTCTGCTCTAGACAGTGACCATCATCCACTGTTTTTTCTCCTGGCTGCACTCGTTTAGACATTGCTTGTTATCCTCTCGAAATGGGCATTATAAGTCGGGTGATTTGGTACGAATAAAAAGTTTGCAATTGGGAAAGTATATTCTGAAGAAGTTGCCCTAGCTAAACTGATTTGATGATTATATTTTATTGCTTACAACTAGAGAAGGAAATTCAATTTAGGTATAGATTTAATATTAATGGTATTCTGTTATCAGATGATGGTTAAATCATATTCAAAGCTGAAATAATGCTTATTCATATCTTATATGATTTTTCTGACTCCTATTTATAATTTATTAGAAATTTTGTATTAACCAATAACTACATTTTGATATGCTATTGTATTTTAAGGGTATTTCAAGCTTCGTCTATCTGCTGGTCTTGGGTTTTTATCAATTTTGTTTAGGGCTGTGGCTTTGCAGCTTCGCTTTTGGCCATGGTCCTGGCCCAGTTTTTGCCGCTTTTGGGCCGTTCTGTGGCCACGCGTTGGCGGTTTTTTCTTTTTTGTTTCCAATTTTTGTTTTTTTTTTCTATTGCCGGCCACACATGTGCTGTGGCTGTGGCTGTGACCCCTCTCTCAGCTGTGATGCCGCCGCCCCTGGTCCGTGGCCAGCTTTATTAGGTTCAAGTTGCAAGGGGAACTTTGGGGGCCTATTCTCCCGCTGTTTTGCGTGTGCCTTTTAATTTATTTATCAGAGGCCGCAGTCGTCGCCGCAGTTTTGTTTTTGTTCCCTCTATTTTCATTTTTTTCCCCTGCTATTTTTATTTTTATTTTTTTTTTGTGGTCAGGACTTTGGTCGTGGTCAAAGCGTCATTTGGCCAAAAAACGTGGCCGTGGCAATTTGGCGGCTTTGTTATTTATGCAACAGCCTGCGGCAGTTTACATTCACGTGCGTTCCTCCCTTCGGAACATATGCAGCTTCATTCTAAATCCTGATCCCCACACAGTTGCCTGACTTCCTTTTCGTCCTTTTTTCCCTTCCAATGGCCAAATGTCACACAGAAATGTAGGCTGAAAAAAAAAGCCAGAAAGCAGAGTTTATGATCGATGCTGAAATGTGTTGGGGATTTGGTTACTAAAAAAGAATAAAACAACAAAGTTTTACCCAAATGTAGACTTTAATATAAATATAGTTTAGTTGAGTCAAAAATATGGTATTGAAATAAATAAATAATAGCAAAATAATCCACAAATAACAGAGCATAAGCAAAACTTGACATAAAATGACATTTGCGCTGAAATGTAGGCAACACTTTTTTCGTATTAAAATTTCCTAAGAAAATATTAAATTGTTATTCATTAACTATTAAAATTAACTAATCAAGAACAACCCTTAATAAGAAAGTTAGCTAACTTCGAGAAGCCGAAGATTGTATACCCTTTTAATTGGCTCAGAAACTCCAACTTGAAATCAATCATATCTTAGCCAAAAATGAATTAATTTAAATTCGGAAAGCATTTCTGTTTTAATTTTTGTAAGGGAAATAAATCAGCATACTCAGTTTAAAATGTTGAAAAGTAAAATTTTTTGTCAGTTTTTAAAAATTTTAATGTTGTAACCCCTTTTCGTTTTTTGGAAAAATTTACAATATTTGAAAAAATGTTATTTCTGCCGGAGATAGCTAGAAACAATTTTTGGTTGATGCTGATCAAGAATATATATGATTTACGGGGTCGGAAATTACTCTTAAACTAATAGTTAATTCTTTTCCACTTAACCCCACAATGCCTGTTAAATATAATTCCAAACCCCCAACTGCCCCCCGCTTCAGGGGCATTAACGATTCATAGAGCTTAGTGCCTGGACATCCTAATGGATTATCGACTTGAGAGTGTCATTACTCAATGTGTCCTGACAGTTGTTAGGGGTAAGTCCGGCCCCCAAGGTGGCATATATATATATATGTATTTATAGGAATAGGTATAGGATGTGTACCTTGCCCAAGATCGTTCGTCATCACCACCACTATGGGAATCATTATCATTATCGAAAGGTGGCGCAAAGTGGCTGCCATAAATAAGCTTTATGATAAACTAAACGTGCGCTCGTTTGTTTTCGCCAATGTGTATATTTAGTGATGACAAAAAGGTGGTGCTGGTACTTGAAATATATACATATAAATTAAATAATAAATATAAACAAGAAAAATAGTGATAAAATGTAATAAAACAAGAATGTATTAGGCATGTATAAAATGTAAGTTTGTAAGTACATATATTTATATAAAAAACACTTTTAACCAGTGTAATCAACTATTATTTACCCATTGGTGAGATACAATTTTATGTTCAAATTGTGTACATTTGTAGCATTTAAGTTACCCAAGAAACTTGCCATCACTGGACATCAAATTTTTGGGGGTTGCCCAATAGGAAGTCTATCAAAATGCCAATATATATACACTGATACTATATATATACTCACATGAACACAAGTACTCTTCTATGTGAGCCTACACACTGTGTGTGCTTCCAATAAATCCTCAATAATTTATATAGAGCGACGACCGCATTTCTGAGGTTTTTCGCGAGGAGGAAGGAGAGACTTTCGATGGGTGGGTGAGTTTTCCGGGTGTCTCTAAGCGAAAACGAAAGCGAAATTTGTTCAAATATTTGTCTCAATCAAAGAGAGGGTGTGACAATGTTTTCTTTTGTGTTAAATACAAAAAGGTCGACCGAAAGTTACTCTAAAAATGCGAGAAAGTATTGGAGAATTATCTAATTAAAACAGAAGGTGGAATTGTTTCCTTTTTATAATGATTATTATTTCATAAGTTTATTGTTTGTATTTATTACTTTATTGTATTAGTTGTACTTTAAAATAAGAAATAAATATCACAGAGTTAATCCTTGACATAATTGTAGTTATTTCCTGTAAATCTTTTATATTTGTAAATATTTTTGTTACTTGTTGAAATGCATAAATAAAGTCCTATATCTTCTTGTCAAAAATCCTTTAAATATCTGTGAAAGTGTTGCCCCTCTATTCCATTCCAACGTAAGAGTTAAAAAGGGAACATTTTGGGGAAAATGACAGTACCAGAAATTGTGAAATGCTCGAATGCCACGCCCCCTTAAAAGTTCTGTGGCTTTTCCAGCCATTTCATAACTCACAACTGACAGCAGGCAT
This sequence comes from Drosophila serrata, assembly GCF_035046125.1. Taxonomy (NCBI): domain Eukaryota; kingdom Metazoa; phylum Arthropoda; class Insecta; order Diptera; family Drosophilidae; genus Drosophila; species Drosophila serrata. The sequence goes on along the minus strand of NW_028257234.1, from coordinate 4,579 downwards.
TGGCCGGAAAAAAGGGGGATATAAAGGGGGCAGGGGGACACAAGGACAAGGCAGTCAATTTATATTATGAGCCAATGTCCTGGACATGGCAATCGAAGTGGACAGATGAGAGCGCGGATAATGATAAGAGATAAGAGTAACGGAGGCAGCAACAACAACTGCCATGGACAAGAGGAATTCAATAAAGTGTTAAGTGGGCCACAGGAGAAAGCGGAAAACGTGGAAAGCTGTGGAATGGGCAAAGAGAAAGCACGAACATTTCATTCCCAAGATGCTTTTGCGTCACTTGAGCGCCAATTTGAATGAACGAATGTGAATCGGAATGCCAAGTGGGGAGGGGGACGGGAAAATGTCGGAGAGAAAATGGAGCAATGGGGTAATTCGTCGGAAAAGAGGATAGGGGAAAATCCAGAGCCAGAGCTAAATCGTCCTCGGGCCAAACCAATTGACGATTTGTGCATATAACATTATTATAATGACATCATTCACAAAGAACCCTGTGGCAGCCGCCCGTTGTCCGAATGCAAAGGAGATACACTGTGCCAAAATAACCACAAAAACTTCTCTAAAGTGTATTTTAATTTAATGAAATTTAATCTAAAGATTTATCCCATATCCCAAATAAATTCACTAGTAAACTTTTATAAAGTTTTCACTTTAGAAATTATCAACACAAATAGTCTTCTTCCTACATTTCACTTAAATAAAAGATAACATATTAATTAATCAATCAAAAATACAGTAAAATATATGCCGATAAAGAATAATATCAATAAATTTAGCAAAATGAATTTACCAATTAAAATGAATCAATGAATTTAATATTCCTACTTCACATCATCTCTGATAACAACTCTTATTTCAAATGGAAAACAATGAATTCAATGATTTAAATATTAATTGATTATTGGCTCAGAGTCTCTTAATATTTAACAAATTGTTCTTCATATTTATTCCCCTTTGTGGAGGCATAACTTAATCCCGAACTAATCCCTAACTGAATTCGTGACAAATGGCATTCGAATTTGCCAATGAATTGATGAAGCCATTTCCCAGTGCAGCTGGTGGAGCTGTCCCCCCTTTCGGGCCATGGGGATGGGATGGGACTCTTGGTGGAGGACTGAATCCATTGGATTCGGAGTGAGTGGGTGGCGGTAAATTGGACATGCCTTCGAGTGCCGCCGCTTCGTTCGCATCTCCAGTAAATAATAAGAAAATTCCTGTGCGCTTTGGCATTTCCGCGCCAACGTCCTCATCATTCCCGTCATCGAGAACGCAAAACTATGCGAAGGATTCCCTTTAGAGTCCTCTCTAAAATCTCCTTCTTTCCTTCTCCCCCCCCCCAAAAAAAAAAAGAGAATATCCACCTCCCCTGGCTTGCCCCTTGGAATGACACGAAGCTGCGTCCAAATGGCATTTCAAGTTCAAGCGGCCAGGAAAAATCGGAAAACTTCTCGATTGGGGGAGCGGTGGGAAATTCAGGCAGTCGGGCGAATGCAATAAACTTCAAGTTTATTAAATTTTATCACACTCCTCATACTCTCATACCTGCTATATTGTTTGCCGGGAATCAAATTGCCAAAAAGGCGAAGGAAAAGTGTAAAACTCAGCACCCAGTGTTGGCCAACAAATTGGATTTCTTTCTTTTTAAACAAAACAAAACAAAAACAAACTTTTAGCTGTGAGACTATAAATATTTATTATTAAATTACCCTGATACTTGCATTTATTACTGATAGATTAGATTGCATATTTATTATATTCTTAAACAGTGAAATTTATAGTTGATAAATTGCCAGCACTGCTGAGGGCCCAATCAATGCGAAATGAATTCAACTCGAGCAGTTCCCCCAACTGAATCTACAATGAACTCCAGTGGACTGACCCTCGAACTCATGCCACTCCCAAAGCGATACAAATTGAATTACTTAGGTAGATGGATACGGCTATATTTACCCGTATAATACGGCTGTTAAATGCCAGGAGAACTAGGATGATGGGACATGTCCATGGCCCATGTGGAATTCCAAGAAGCTACCGGCTCTGGGCTTTTGCTCAGGTTCCAAGAAAAATAACTACAAACGCTCAATAATTCTGTATTGTCAAATCAAATGTCGAATAATCGCATATAATTTAATCTTAAGAATAAATTTATATATTGAGAAGCTTAAAAGCCGAAATTTGGAGAAGCATTTCTTTTAGCTAAATTGCATTTACAAATTTATTACCTTGTTTTAGTTAATATTCAGCTTTATATTGTCTCTAAAATATCAGAAAATCATGCATTCGAATTTGCAATCGATCATAACTGGAGATGGCCTAAAAGATTCGCCTGTTGATGCTGATCAAGAATATATATATATATATATATTTATATATTTATATTTATAGGGTCGGAAATGGCTTCTTCACTGCATTACAAGCTTCTGACTTTTGGCATATACTTGTTATCTTGAAACATACTATGTGCTGTTTTATCAAGTTCTGAACAAACTCTTAAATACCTGGTAAAGGCCAAGCAACCCGATTATCAGAAGAACCGGATAACCGGAAACTCCGAGGACCGGAAAAGCAGGCATTCGCAAATATAATTACCGATCGACCGAGCCAATTATGAGTTTGTGACCCCTTTTTCGAATTGGTTTCGAAATTCGATTTCGATTCGCGCCGCCATCGCCTGAGGGGGGGTGCCGGAACAGGCGGAACAATTGCGAAATGGCAGCGGAACAAGCACACACCGATTTGTTCCGTATTACCAAACTTTCACCGGAGAAAGCGAGGGGAGAAGGTCCTGTGGTCCTGCGGTCTCCTGTGTGCGTCCGTGCCGCTTGTAAAAGTGAAGTGAGACATATGTACGGTAACAAATCAATTTTAGTGGCAAGCACACACACACTCCCACACACCCAAGGGGGGACTTGCGACCCAAAACTCGTTTGGGGCATATTACTTCCGCTGAACTTGATTGAACTGCTCTGGTCCGGAAAGCGAAATTCATCAACGCACCATTGCCCGGAATCGGGAGGGGAGAAGGGGTTTGGATGGACTCCTCCCGCCCCCCATTCTACTTTCTCCGCCTCCCTTGCCTTTGATAACCCTCTCCCGGTGCTAAAAAAAAGAGAAAAGAAAGTAGGAGAAACCACGGTAGCCACCCTCTCCCCCCTCCCCTGTCACTTTTGATTGTAATCGAGTGTTTTTATTGTCGCCCTCTCGCTCTCGCTTTCGTTTCTGGCTTTAGTATCTTCATCTAGGTGCACTGAAAAAAAAACTATAAACTAATAATGATATAAATGTCATATACATTTAAAATGTACTTTTACAAACATTAAGGAAAAATAAAACGTGAAACTTGAATTAGGAAAAAGTAAACTTAAAAAATTCAAATTAGTAAAGAAGGCAAAACATTTTAAAATCCAAATTGTTAAGAGACTTTAGAGCTTTGACAACAATTTTAAAACTATCTAATATTAAGCAATATGAATATGTTGTAAAATTTGTTAAATAAAATCATATTTTATGCAGAATACCTTTTAAGATATTGCTAAATGATTTAAATTCTTAATATAATTACCAAGACTACAATAAGTGCAGGTTTTAGTTCAGAAAAAAACGCAGAAAAAATGCTTACTGAATTCATATTTATTTATTATTTATATTATTATTATTATAACTATGCTTATTATATAATTATTATCATAATTATTCTTATTATATTATTATTATTACAATTTATTTAAACCCTTTGACTTGGAAATATTTTTCGCAGTGTTTTGCTGACTGACAAACAGTTTGATATACTTTACGAACTGTGCTCTGTAAAGCCACATCCCGGTCCACGTCCATCCTCCTGGCCCAGGACCTCTTTCTCCTTCTCCTCCATGTCCACATCCCCATCCCCATCCACGTCCACGTCCACTTCCACGTCCTCGATCTCGGCGTGTGTTTGCCAATTGGATTTGACATTTTATTGGGTTTTCTTTTGCTCTCGTTACTGCCGCTCCACTGGATCCACGATTGCTGCTGTTGCCCGCCTGATATTGTTGCTGTAATTGATGTGCCTGATGTGCTGCCGGTTGGAGCAACTTCGCCGCATAAATCCAAGTCGTCCTCTGACCTCCCCTGTCCACGGTCCACGGTCCACGGTCCGCCCTTTCCCCTCTCCCCTTTCACCATATTCATGCGGGCCGGGAGTAACTGGAACAGAGAGAGAAAATTTAATTTAATTTCATTTAATCATTCGAATTACGAAACAACGGAAATAAATTCCCCTTTCTCTTAACGCGTTGCTTAAGAAATCGCTTAAAGTAGAGCATTCATTTGGGCATATTTCAAGAAGAAATTAAATCTTTCAAATCCAATTTAATTTTCTTGTTTTTGTACTATATATCCATTCAAAATAAATCCACGTTTTCCTTTGCTGGAAAACAAAAAGGAAGCTAAGTTCTAGAAGACAAAGTGTGTAAACCAAATATTTGTATTCTGGGTATATTAACCCATTGCTTTTATTAACCATTTTTTTTTTTTTTGCAAAATCAAAGAATTTTAAATTAAATTTGTCGTCAAATCAAAATTTAAAAATCTC
>NW_028257233.1:0-7940 GCF_035046125.1 Drosophila serrata | reverse complement strand
TTCAATATTCGTTACAGTGTCGATCGATTTGTATGTTTTTGTTTGGCCGGGGACTTTTTGAACAATCAGATTATTTATTTCATTGACAGTATCATTCTTAGGTGATACTATAGCCCGAGAACACAGCCAATGGACGTCTCTTTCGTGCAAATTCTCGATATCAGGGTATACAGAATCTATTAAATTTTCCAAATTATGGAGTATTTGGCCTACAGACTCATCCAGAAGAATGTCACAATGACCGCTTAAATTTGGAGTTGGAAAAATTCCTTCCCAAAGTTTTAGCAGTTGCTGTGGGAAATCGCTATCAGTGATTCCATGAAGATGAGCTCTCATATTTGTCCTTAATCCCAATGTCCCACATAATCAATGATGCCTCTTGTAGTAATTTACCAATAGGTCCATTTTTGCGTATTGAACATGTAGATTGTTGTTCAAGATTGACGAATAGTGGAAGTTTAAAAGTAGAATGAGCAGTTTTGCCATCCTTCAAAAGAGTTGCAGCATTCATCACAACATCCCGCAAATGGATATATTCCTCGGACCGAAATTTCGTCTGATTCAATCTAAGAGGCAGACCTGATGCATCCGGCCAATAACGACATTCGATTCGAGCTGTAATCAATAGTTGGATTCTATCTGATCTTCAGCAAGCTGTAAACGCGCTTCAGCTACCCTTGCCCTTTCGCGTTATTTTGAGAGTGAATCAAATCGATCTTAATCGTTTTCTCTCAAGCCTATCTGCTCGTCTTTCTGCTGATTCTTCCTTGTGCATCTGCATTGCTCTCAGCCGCTCAGTCTCTCGTATGGAGGCCCGTTCTTCGTCAGTTATATTCGTAATCTTACGTCTTTTTGCTTCTGTATTACGATGATATCTGCTCGCGTGCCTCTGTTAATAACGGGGAGAGTCTGTTGAAAATCTCCAGCAAATACAAAAGTAATCCCGCCCATGACTGCAGAGGAGTTCCTTAGATCCTGTAAGGTTCTGTTCACGGCCTCTATATGTGCTCTATGGCTCATCGTGCATTCGTCCCACATAATCTATGAGGCGTCTTGTAGTAATTTACCAATAGGTCCATTTTTGCGGATGGAACATGTAGATTGTTGTTCAAGATTGACGGATAGTTGAAGTTTAAAAGTAGAATGAGCAGTTTTGCCATCCTTCAAAAGAGTTGCAGCATTCATCACAGCATCCCGCAAATGGATATATTCCTCGGACCGAAGTTTCGTCTGATTCAATCTAAGAGGCGTGACAGTATATGCAGACCTGATGCATCCGGCCAATAACGACATTCGATTCGAGCTGTAATCAATAGTTGGATTATATCTGATCTTCTGCAAGCTGTAAACGCGCTTCAGCTACCCTTGCCCTGTCGCGTTCATTATTTTGAGAGTGAATCAAATTGCTGCAGAACGCGACTGTCTAACTCTTAATCGTTTTCTCTCAAGCCTATCTGCTCGTCTTTCTGCTGATTCTTCTTTGTGCATCTGCATTGCTCTCAGCCGCTCAGTCTCTCGGATGGAGGCCCGTTCTTCGTCAGTTATATTCGTAATCTTATGTCTTTTTGCTTCTGTATTACGGTTACGACGACCCAAACTCTACTTCTTGGGTGGCAGGACTTCGTTTCTTACTGAACCTGAACAAAAAAATAAAATTTTTATCTCCAATTCCTTATTTCAATATGTTTTGAATGTTTGACAGGAAATGCTTTGGCTGCCTGTAGAGGGCGGTAGATGTAAGGTAGTTTTATTTAGAAAACGTTTGTATGGGAAATAGAAAAATACTGTTTTGAGGATTTTCCCGGCAATTAATCGAATTTTTCTCACCTTTTAAACCTTCCCTAGACCTCCACGAATAATTCAAGACCAAGATAAGATAAATCCGTTCAGCCATTCTCGAGTTTTAGCGAGACTAACGAACAGCAATTCATTTTTATATATATAAAAGATAGAAGATAATATTCAATTAAACGATATATTCCTTAACATAAAGGCCCCCTTGAACGACAGTTCAAAATCACAACAATTTTCGTAATGGGGCACTTGTGGATTCCTCTGGCGGCTTTAGCTGTGATGACATGGACCCTCTGATCCCAGCCACTTCTGTAACTCGTCCCAAAAGCCAGTTGTTTGGCGGTTGATTTAGCTTCTTCATTGCAACATTTTGAGCATCTTGTCATTTTGATCAAGCTTAAATAGTACTGAGGTACTCTATGTTTCAATTGCAATTGACTCCAATTGATTTGCTGCAGTCTGTTAACGTTAACATCCAGAAAAGATGGCTCTGGTACCGAAGTGAGAGACTGCCCTGTTAGAATGTAAGATGGGTTAGCGGGTTAAAGCTGTGATCGCTGGTGATAAGAAGCCTTTCAATCTGAATAAACAGGATCGAATATTCCTGAAATGCCAATAACTCTTTTTAAGTGCAGCTTTATAGATCGCACACCAGTCTACTAAATTCCGCCAAAATGAGGTGCAGAAGGCGGGATGAAATGCCAAATAATATCGTGACTCGACAAGATATCCGAAATCTCTTTATTTGACTTTGGAGAATTGCGATCCGTTGCATTTCATCTAAGTCTTGTTAAGTTCCATGAAAAGCAGTACCATTGTCCGGATATAAATCTAATATGGGCCAAAAGCGTTTGAAAGCGGCTATAAAGCGGATGTTTTTACATCACTGACCAATTCTATATGCATTGCCTTTGTAAATAGGTAAGCGAAGAGTGCACGCCGACAGGAACATCGAAAGTGTCCCCAACAACCAAAACCATGAGGAGTTTTTGTTCATCATACAGGTTAGCTCATTTCCGTCATCGGAGCCAAGCTGGACCATTTGGCCAAATTTGATAATCGAAGAGTTTTTTCGAAAGTATTCCTCGTGATTCGCAGTCTGCAGGATTATCGATTCTAATATGTTGCCTCTAAAATCTCGACAATGCTATTGGGAAACATAAGTGTTCCAAGTCCGTGGTGATGATGATATCCAATTCAGGGCTATTTCATAGACTGACTAACAATTTATTCTGGAAATAGAAAAATTAAGTGCTTGCTTGATCAGGAAAATCAATTCCGATAGTAAATGGGCTGCGAAGCGGTTTAAGTCATGTGGCATCGTAAATCCAATTGGCGTGATGGGCTTACCTCTAGAGCTAGCCAGAAGTTATTCCACTCAGCATGCAGTCAAAGCAATGACTAAAAATTGCACGATCGATAAGGTAAAACTTATCATGCAAGCTGGTACCTTTACTATGAATGATGCCATATCAAAGCAACTGGACAGTCAAACACTGTCCTATACTACAGCAACTATCCACAGCGCGGCGCAAATCGCGGAAAATATAGGGGCAACAACTACCATAATAACAATGGAGAAAGAGGCCAATACAGGGACAACAACTACCAGAATATCAATGGAAGATGGGGCCAATATAGAGGAAACTATAGAGGCCGTGGTAACTCGAATCAAGGCCACAACAACAACAACCATGTTAGAGTTGCCCAAAATACATCGGAAAATTTCCAAAAGCCTTTAAATGTTCAGTAGTAGAAGATACAAGAGTCCACATTATTAATCTCAGTCAAAATATATTCGTTTCATTTATCAATGTAGCTACTGGAAAAGAACTTGTCTTTCTAATAGACACAGGTGCAGACAAATAAATTTTAAAAGAAACTTCTGAAATCTTTCACGACAACCAAGATAATTATATTATAGACATAAAAGGAATAAGTCAAGAAATAACAAAATCCAAAGGTCTAGAGTAGCATGCGTACATATGTATATACATACATATAAATAAGGCTGCAACACTTTGTTGTTATGCCAACAGAATGCATACATAAGCAGCGACTTTGTCGCAGCGGGCCTAAACCTAAGTGCCCTCTGCACATATTCAAGTGCAGACGAAATATAATCCGCACTTGATAACAGCGACCACCCAAATAGCTTAATCAGCGTTCTCACGCTTGAGCGTCGCAGTGCATACATAAGTGCGCGCATGACTCTCTCAGCTAGCCAGTAACGTTTCCGTTGCTGTACATACTAAGCACTAACGCTAAGAATTAATTCAATAAAAGAGGAGACTGACGTCTTCTCCAAAAGAAATAAACTGGATCTACATCTTATAATTGGGGCATTATATACCTAAATTGGGAACTGGATCTACATCAATATTATGGATTATTATATTGCGACCGTGACAGCGGATTTCACCGGACTGCACAACTGCAAACAACTGGAACACACCGTGGAAGGCAAAAATTATAAATACAATTAAAAAGCCTGAAGAAGGCAACAACAACAACTGGAACAACAATTAACAAAAAAAAGCTGAGTGAGAAGAGTGTAGTAAATGTTATGGGTCGCGGTGGCCGGGTTAAAAAATTGAATAAAGAAATTGCTCACATGAAGTGGCAATTATATTCACCCGAGACCAACACACCGTGGAAGGCAACAGCAAGGCTACAGGCCATGCTTGACCTTTATCAGCAACAGCTCAAACAGATAAAAGAAAACCCTACACCACATACTCACTCAGTGAATATCAAAAATATTAAACTTGTTAATGACAAAACCATAACCACACCGTCTCCCAGCAGATTGCCCTGGACCTCTGGACAACCCACACTGCAGATCTACTTGCCTGGTAAGGCAATAACCTGTGCAAAGATCGGCACCGGTTCCGCCTGAGCCCATAGGACCAGGACATAGGGATGCAGAAACATCGATGTGCGCGTCAATCGATGTTTTCGATGTTTAAAAAAAAAAACATCGAGTGAAACATCGATGTTTCTAAAAAAAATGGAATTTAACAATATGACTAGATTTTATTCGAGATCTGTGATATCAGGACTATCAATAGTATTATTGAAATGTGAATTCTTATTGTTAAATAAAAGCTTGTTCACAGAGCATTGTCCTGCGGTCACTAATGGTTTGTCCAGCTTTGCTGAACACTCTTTCCGCTTCGCATGACGAGGCTTGTATAGACAAGTATTTGGCTGCTACCAATTTTAAAGAGCAGTAATCAGTACTCATCTATAAAAAAATGGTTACTTAGCATTTTCCGCATACCAATTTTAAAGTCTTTCCTTCCAATATTTTAGAGGGTCTTCATTTTCTCCAAGGTTTTCTTTTTCGGAGTTGTGTGAAAAAACGTCGATGGTGGTGACCCAGCCATCGATGGTTCCGATGATTTGCAAACATCGATAACATCGATGTTTCACTCGATGTTTCTGCACCTCTACGGACAACACTGCTGGGACAAATTGGTGTTTCCGCCACGACGCACCCACCCATTCTGTGATGCCTCCCGGTCATCTAGGGGGCATCACCCTTTTCCGGCGGGCCAGAGCCTATTCCAGACGGAATCTCTATTTAATTTGCTCATATCTCTATTTAATTTCTGTTCAACAAAATTGTAGCTCTTAAATCTAACATGGTAGGTGAGTGATGTGTATCAGGCGTCACCTCACGCCCGGAGAGAATGTGGCCTCTGCCAGGGATGCGCTCGCGCCAACACTGCCTCTTTTGGGGACTCAAAATTCCCGGAGGAGAAGCGCCTCAATAATTTGGCCTCAATCGGGCCACCAAAACACGACTCGCTCTTTCGTCCCTAGTCCCTGCTGGAGCTCCAAGAGAAATCAGAAGGGTTCGGGTGTTTGCGAAAAAAGGTAAGGACATCGGCTTCTGCTCCGTTCCCCTTCGATCACAGCGCTTGTGTTGCACAAAACCCGGACCCAGGATACGGGCAAGCACAGGACAGGGATAACGTCACTAACACTAACAAAAAATAAATAACACTGATCTAAGTAATTCGATTTTACTCTTCAGCACCAACAGGGTAGGCGGCCTGGAAAGCGGCGGCGTATTGCCGAAGCATTATAGCTCGAATCGCAATGTCGTTATTGGCCGGATGCATCAGGTGTGCACATACTGTCAGGCTCTCAAATTCAAAAACGAACCAAAAGGATTGTGTTGCGCTTTCGGGAAAGTGTAATTGCCTCAACTTGAAGCACCACCAGATCCTTTGCACTCTCTATTCGCTGGATCTACTGCTGAATCGAAGCATTTTCTGTCGAACATTAGGAAATACAACTCTTGCTTCCAAATGACGTCATTTGGTGCGGAAATTATAAATGCGCAATTCATGCCAACTTTTAAAATCGCAAACGCAGATAAGCTATCAACATCAAAAGTAGACAATAACCGAGCTGGAACCTCAACGCATGTTGTGTCAAAATTTGGGCTTAAACGGTTCAGAACTTTTCAAGTCTATTAAGGAAGTAGACACGAACAGAGCATTTTTATATATATAGATAAATATAAATAACTTATAAATAACTTACTTTATAACGACATACTCTGCCCAGAATTTGGTAGAGTACATTGAGTAAAATAGTTTTTTAGGGACATTTATTTATTTCCGCATAAATTTATATTTTTTCTTCTTTTTGCCTTGGATAAAGGTGATAACATATTTCGATGTGTGAGCAGGGGAGAGCCGCAAAACCAATACCTCTTTCGTTGGTTAGAGGTATACTAATTATTTGCTGTGCCATTATCGGCCGGTAGTCCTGGACACATCCTGGACGGATAGATTAGCGGGATTCTTAGGGATTATTATTTAAAACATCCATTGGGTCAAAACGACTATTACCGGGGCCACGGTCACTCTATCGGCACTTTCGGATACCGAATAATTTTTAAGGGATCGATTTCACAATTTTATGAATTTAATCCTGAGGTCGAAGCTGGTTGTTGAAATAGGACTAAGTGCAGCATTCAGTACAAACAGTACAAATGAACTTGGTTTGCATGATGCATGTCACAAAGCAAATGTCCAATATTGAAGTCGCCTGCAGAAATAGCCTTTTGCTGGTCTTTGAGACGTCAGTATGGGAACTTACCACTGTACTTGTTACGTTTCAAAAAGAGAGAGCGAGAGCGATAGATAAGCTAAGAAGTCCTGCGGAACAGAGAGCGGGGAGCGTAGAATAGGAAATTTAAGATGTCGCAACGGCGCAACGAAGACACAATAATAAATGGAAAATGTGAAAAAAAGTAAGCATTAGCAGCACAAGTAAAGAATGTATAAAAACGTACAGACAGTAAGATAAGAAGATCGCGTGATGCTCTTATACATATGCAGATATTCTGGATTTTCTGCAATACGTGTGAGCTTAAAGATTTTTTTTTGTACACAAAGACACTTATGATCATTCAACTAAGTACAATTATATGCGAATAAAACAATTGAAGATGCTTTACAATAAATTTATTAATAACTAGCGGCCCGTCCCGGCTTCGCACGGGCATTAAACATTACATTTAGATTTGTCAATTTTAACACATTCATAATAATAATAATAATATGACACATATTCATCCTTTATTTATTTATTTTTTTTTTTCAATTATTGAGGTCATAACCCTAAAAGAAAATACATTTATTTTGTTAGAGCTTCTCTGTAATCAATATTTGATGTTGTTTTATTTTGTGGCAGCAAAATAAATTAATTTTCAGGGGCTCCTACTCGCGATAGACCAACATACTGTTGACCATGAGTAAAACATTTCTGTCGCAGATCGATCCCTACTAATTCGAAGGTTTGGCCTTGGGACTTGTTAATTGTTAATGCGAAAGATGTTTTTACCGGAAATTGAAGCCGTTTAAATGGGATTGACAGATGAGTTGGGATCATCGGTATCCTCGGTATATGAGCTAGTTGACCACTTGCTGGGCCAGTGATAATACTTGCTACAATTAAATTGTCCTTTAACTCCTTAATAAGCAGCCTCCTCCCATTACACATGCTTGGAGGGTTTAAATTTCTTAAAAGCATGATTGGGATTCCGATTTTTAACGTCAATTCATGGGGTGGCAGTCCAGAAGGGTTCAACGAATTTAAAAATTCCTGTGGATAATGGACTGCAT